>NC_028642.1:56533878-56551149 GCF_001406875.1 Solanum pennellii
AAAAAAATTAAAATATACCTTGAACTTTGATAGAAGAATCATATATACCCCTAAATAATTTTTTAAAAAAAATTAGAAGTAATAAATATAAATTTAAAACTAATTTTTTAACTTCCGTTAAATGAATGGTATATGTGAGCCATTTTGTAACGGCAGGGGTATATGTGAGCCGTTTGTATGACGGTAAGGGCATATATGAGCCACTTTTATAACGAGGGGTATATCAGCTCCAAATGACAAAGTTGAGGGGTATATCAGACCCTTTTCCCAAAAAAAAATTAGTCAATTCCTAATTGGTATTTGAGGTTTTGCTATTACTCGTATTAATTAAGCGTGAATGTAGGTGAGGGAAGGTACTGATTATCTCAAATATTTTATTTTTTCTGGTTAGACTGTTAAACGTAAATAATATTATAAATGGTGAACAGTTGTAAATATTAAAGTAAGTCTTTAAATACCACAAAGAAAGTCCTGCTAATAAAATTTGTACAGTGTTAATTTGTCTTGAATATGATTTTTAAAAGTATCTTACATCAGTAAAAGTTTTGGAGCCAATACTTTCTCTTTTCAATTATATTTTATTTGAGTCGGAGATTTGTAACATTTTTATTTATTTTTAAAATAAAATTTATAGTATAACATTCTTTTCATATTATATTTATAAAATTATATTGATATGTTATTGCTGATGACTCAGATACGTGTCGATTTTTGATTTAGAGACAATGTCATAATTAAAGAAATTATTAACGGGGTCTTGTATAACATTTTAGCGTGGATAAGTGGTTGGAGATATAAAACATCAGTTGAATGCTTTTTATTACTTTTCTTATATCTATCTAATAAATAATAGCTAATACAAACAACTAGCTAGCTAGGTCTAATTAACTAGGTCCATGTTTGACTATAACTACATATATAATTGGATTGATTTATATATGTAGCTAGCCTATGTACTGATCATTTGAATTAATTTGTTTCTCATATATAATTAAAATTAGTATTAATCAATCAAATGAAAGGTTTAAGAGATATAAATATAGTAGCTTAGATGGTATTTTTATGATTAATATATTATTACTCAAAATGGATAATATGGACCAAAATAGTACTAAAAGCTTTAATATGTCATCAGCTTTTAGAAAAAAATTTATTTACGTCATCTGTTAAAAATTTGATTTATCTATATCATTATTGTAAAGGAAAAGTCTCTTCATGCTATTTTTTTAACTTCGATTTTATAAAATTATTTTTTACACCTCAAATAATAACACTTTTCAATTGAAGTTTTTGAATCAAATGTACACTTTTTGCTTCTTTTTCTTTAAGAACACATGAAGAACGTAAACAACTCCCATATTTTCAACATCTTCAATTCTTCACAAAATCATCTCAAATTTCGGTTCATTAATTTCTTTTTTTTTTAAATTAAAATTCTAATATCATTTGTAGAGCTTAAAAAATTTACTCATATTTTAAAAAGATTCCGTAAAACAAAAATCAATCCCAAAATTTCAAAATTTTGCTTTGATTCATCTTTTTAGTTGTTTTTTTTACGGTAGATCTTTGTTTCATATTGTTATTTTAATTTACGTTCAAAATTTTCAAATGATTTGAAGTTGTGGAGAAAGTTCTACTATTAAAAAATATTAAATTTTTGAAACTTTGAAGATATTTCAAGTGAGTCTGATTGAGTTAGGTTGAATTTGAGTTTAAAAGATATTGAGTTTTGATATCTAGGTTGGGAAATAGTTCTTATACAAAACTTAACAACGAATTATTCAGTGATATTAGATTTAATCCATTAAATTAAATTGGGATATATTGTGTATAATTTAAAACATTAAATAGGTGCCAAAACATTTGATAAAAAAGAGCCAGATTGGCTTTTAGCTTACCACAGGACTTTCATGTACCAATTTTTTCAAAAAAAATCTCCATCCTCTTAGCTTTCTTTGGACATGGATTTTGAGAATAAATATTTACTTTCTTTGTCTTAATTTATGTGGCATTGTCTCATTTTATGTGATACATTTTATATTTTGAGATTTAAACAAGTCTATTTTGAATAGTAAATTTTTCATAGATCCTTTTAACATTTTGAATTATCAATTATTGTGACTTAAAGTACTTTGTATGTAGTTTACAAATATATAAGTTTCATTTTTAAAAAATTGAAGATTTCATACGTAAATGTCCGGTGAAAGTTAAACCGTTTGACTCTCGAAAAACAAAATGTGTCACATAAAATGAGACGAAGGGAGTAAAATAAAAGGTTTGCTCGTCATATTGGCCATTGGTGAAAATCTATCTCTAGATCTTTTTCAAGTTTCACTCATAAATTTTTAAATTTCTGCGAGTAAAAATACATATTTAAATACAACTTTAACTTCTAAAAATTATATTTTCCAATAAACTTTAAAATATTTCATATATATATTTCAGTTAAATCTATGATGACACAAACTTAGTTTTTCATTTTGTGAAAATCAAGGAAATACAGATCTACCTAAAGTCACGGAAATAAAAACTTGGAGCTTTCATCGATCAACTATTCAATTTGAATTGGATATTATTATTACTTCACGTTAGGGTGTCAAAAATGAACCCAAACATAGGTAACTCGTCCAACTCGCCCACAATTTTAAGGGTTAGGCTCAAGATAATTTGAATTGGGTTCAATATCAACCCATTCAAACTTAACCCGAACCCAATTCAATCTCCTATTTCAATCCGTTTTAAAACTTTTTATTAAGATATGTTTTTATATTGAAAGTATGAATTATTATCTATTTATTATCTTGTAAGATTTATCTATCCATTTATTACTTTTTTAACAAAAAATTCTTGAGCGGAAATTCAAATTGTAATTATAAAAGTTAAATCAATATGTTAAATAATTGAGATTAATCGGGTCAAATTGGTCAGGTCAAAAGACCCAACTCATTTTTAGCCTATTTGAGCCCAAAGTAAATTTGGATGGGTCAAGACCCAACCCAATTTCTATTCAACCCATTTTATATTTTCAATTTCAACTTAACCCACTCATTTGACACCCCTACTCCACATACATGGGGAGTCAACACTTTCTTAGGCAATTTGTGTTTTGAATTAGTATTGAATCAACTTGTGGATTCCTAAATTTGATATAAATTATTAATTTTATTTATTAATTTTTGACAGCCTTAAAAATATTCTTAATATGATTAATAAATAACCACAAAACTTGTTAAAAATAAAAAATTTGAAGATTTCATTCATATTACAATATCAGAATATATTTAAGTCTAAGGTCAAGTAAATCGATTTTTAAGGCTGTCAATAATTTCAAAGATTAAACTAATAATTTATGTTCCATTTGAAAGTATTCTCTTTTATAATAATGAAAGAGTAGTACCTATGTCACAGAGTTCGTTTGAAATAGTTATTTTGGACCAAATAAATTAAAATTAGAATTGAGAATTGGTGAGTTTATAATTAGTTTGAATATGAGTATTTCCTCTACTATTAGTTATTATTAAAATTTAAAGTCATGAAAAACAATATTTTCAGCTTAAAAGAATAAATTAAATAGCTTTTATTTACTAATAATCAATTAACTTCTAATCCATACAAGACGCCAGCATGTCTCTCTGCTCCGTTATTCACAAAATAAATATCCCTCATTTTCTGAAACGCATGCCACGTCAGCAAGCTATCTGAACCGGCCTGGTGACATTTTCCGACCGCCCGGTCCACAGACAACGTCTTCGCAAGCCGGTCTAAACCACCGTAAAGGCTATTACAGAATCTCATCAAATGCTTCATATCATAAACTTTATTTCCAAAAAACACCCTCACGACTTCCATAAACTCCTCTAATCCACCGGGGAGTTCCCGGCGCGTGAGTATCTTCACCAGGTAACCGAAATCATACGCGCTGTGAAACGTAACCCAACTCACCGATTCATTACAAACCAAACCGGACGACATCATCAGTTCCGTAAACCGGGCTGAGTTGATCCCGCATTCCCGGTTCATTTCAAAGTCGATCCCCTGTCGGCGGAGTAACTCGATGGAATCCGGAGCGTAGAGATCACGCGCCACATCGAAATCGGCGAAATTGAACTGCCATATGTAGCCGCCGCCGTCAGATCCTAAACCAGGGAGGTTACCTTCCGCGTCAGATAAGGTTAACCCAAGCTGAATGAGATTCAACACATCAACGTTAGCCTTCAAGAGCTTATACTGATCGGATGGGGAATTCTGGCGGCGAGTGTAGGAAATGTTAGGCTTGAAAACAACCCCAGGAAACTCAGTATCCATAGATATGTAAGGGTAGTTATCAATCACAGTTGAAATAAGTTGAAATTCTGATTCGAGATTATGAGCCCATACTTGTCGAATTTTAATAGCCATTATGGGTATTGAAAGTATGAAACTGAATTGTTTGTTGGTGAGTGTGAGGGTATTTTATTTTTATTTTATAGAAATAGAAAGAAGAGAGAGAGAGAGGCAAGTGGTGGGGGGAGTTGAGCAGAGTGAAAAGGGAAGGAGAAAGGAAAGAGAATGAATGGGTGGGTACACAGAAACAGGGGAAGTTTTTAGTCCACGTTCAACGCGTTTGAGTTGTTTCATTTGACTCATAAACTAATTAGAGTGATTATCCATAATGTATTTCATTATAGGGTATTATAAAGTCTATCTCGTTTTTATGTTTTTTTAAATACACTTAATATATTCTCATTACTAATCCCTTTATTTAAATATATTTAGAGAATTTCTTTCTCTCATCAATTGCTCATTCCAAGTTGTGAAGTATATCGATGGTCTTTACTGTTTGTCATTTCATAAAATTTATGTATAAATGACATAGGTATTTCTTTTTTTATCGCTTGAAAGTATAAATTATTCAATATAAAAAAATTAAGTAATTAGATTGTTTTTATCTATTGAATTAGTTAATCAAAGTAAAATCTAAAATGTTGACAACTACATAAAAAAAAAGGGAGAGAACTTTTTCAAAAAAATACTTTCACTCCATTTTAATTTATTTCCAAATTTATTGAAGTTATTGAAAATCCAAGGGATAAAATTGAAAAGCTTCTCTAAAAATAGTCTTAAATACTGAATAATTAAGTTAATTTAGAAAATAAAAAATGCTTTAAAACTTTTAATTAATATGAAATGGAGAGAGTAATTCTTAAGAATAACTAAATAAAATAAATTTTTATGACAATCTTTTTAGAAGGAGTTGTCAAATTAACAAAGGAAAAGTATAATTAAATAGAAAAATAATATTTTATTAAAGAATGACAAAAGTCGTATATCAATGATTAGTGAAATGGATGTATTTTTTATAAGGCTCGAGTAATCCTTCGAGCTAACTTTTGAACAGTAAATTAAACCTAAGTATTTGAAACCTTATCATTGACATTGCTCTAATTCACACGCAAAATATTTTACTTATGAATTATTTGAAATAAAAATAATTATCTTTCGTCAACATTATCTCCACAAATGTCATTTTTATATTAAGTAACCAAAATTACGTCATCTTTGCTTAAAAACCAATCAATTCTTTACTATTTTTTACCATCCAATTATTAACACATTTAAAATATATTATTTGACAAAATGTTAACAGAAAATACAATGAATATGAAAATGTTTTTTTGATGTACAGACTGGAAGTGAGCTAAGCAAATGAACTAATTTTGTTTTTTCTTCTATTTTGGTGTTTCTGAATCTGTGGATTTTGGTAGTTTCAGAATTGTGACATCTGCTTGGCGGTGCACGTGTAAATAACTAAATTAATCATCACATGATTGACAAATTAAAATAACGTAAACTTGTTTAATTTTAAATATCAACAAAATAATTTATTATTTTATATTTATTCTTAATTACATAATTCGATAAAAAATAGAAGAAAAAAAAACATTTTTTTGCAGTGATATCTACCGTAAAGAAAGATATAAAATTGTTGAATGTTAATTAGCTTTTTTCTTCATTTAAACAAAACGTACCGTCAAAAGCAATTAAAATGTAATTATAAGCAATTTGTGGAGATTTCTTTCACATTTTTAATTTTTACGAATTCAATATTTTATAATATGTAAATAATAAGATAGTGGGGTGTTTAATCATTGATTTAATTTTATAAAATCTTATTTAATTAAAAACGTGATAAAGGAGGACATTCAGCATTTTCGTGCCAGTCAAATATGTATTGATGCAGTGGCCTCCGTAGAATACTCTTTCTATGGCATCTCTTTAATTATTATTATTATACCAGTAGAAATTAAACTAGTGGTGCTACACTAACTAATATTCTAAAATTAAAGTAGTTTGACAATTTTTTAAAAATAAAAATAATTTTTTAATTTTGTGATCATAAATTAATATATATTGAATGTATTAAAATATTTTTTAATTTTAATATTTTGAATATGTCGCATCAAAAAAAGTTGAAATAAAATATCATTTATCAAATTAAAGATATTTTATTTAAAAAGAAAAATAAAATAAAATAGAGAAAAGACTTAAATATGCTATTAGATTTTCAGAAAAGACTTGTTTAGCCATCAGTTAAAAGTTTGGCTCATTTATATTATTACTGTTAAAAAGAAGCTCATTTATGCCATTATTTTTTAACGGTGGTTTTGTAGAACCATTTTTGACACGTGACTAATTATAATTCGGTCAAGTTATCAATTTATTTAATTAAAAAAAATCAGAAAAAATAATTATTTTTTCAGAATAAAATATAAAAAAATTAATTAGTATTATTTAAGTTGTACACTGTATTATTACCTTCCTCATTTGACCCTGCTTTTACATATATGTTGACTTGACTAGTCTCTTTAGACTTATTTTAGTCAACTATGTATACTCCTGTAGTGTAAAGACCGAGTAAAAACTATAGGTTATAATAATGTGGGGCAATTATATTATCCATTTACATTATTGTATAGGTTCGATGGAGGGTATTGGGGGTCCCAATAAACATGATTTTCAAATCATATTTCAAGGAAAAAAATTAACGTACGTATTTTATTTTAATTTGATGTTATTTATTCAGAAAAATATATCTGTCTCACTATTCAATATTGATAGACAGAATTTTAACGAAATGTAATTCAAACATATGTGGATTAGAAGCATATTAAGAGTATTAAGTTTTTTTTCTTTAATTACAAAAAGAAATCTAATACGAGTAGGTTCATTATATTATTGATCGAGTTTTGAATCGTAGTAAAATAAAATGGGATTCTTACCATTCCATTCTCGGTTTAACACATACTATTTTGATGTGTGAATGAAAATGAACGATATAAGGCTCATTGAATAGTTTTTGTTCATTTGAATTTAATGTCAAAATATCTGAATTCAACTTGATATATGTTTTGTTCTCCCGTCATTTGAATTAATTATGTTCATTCCCGAAAATTTAATTTAATTAAGATTTATTTTCTTTAATTAATCAAAATATGTTCCTTGAAATTATAGAAAAAACTTACATTTACTATCCGAACTTTGTTATTGTTACCTATATATAAAAGAAAACTGGTCACTGCTAAATTATTAAGAGAATATTTTAGCCCGTATGTTTGAATTTGTCCTCTTAATTGATAAACTAGTAAAAAAATGAAATAAATTTAACTTGCTATATGAATTACTTATTAAATAACGACTCTAAAAAGCAAATATTTCAATTTTCAGCCTCTTGCTCCTTAGTGGCTGCTCTTTAGGCCCAAGATCTTCATTTTGATCTGCAGCCCATTTACTTATCAGTCTAGTTATGGGCCCAATGGTTAGGCTCAACATTTCTATTTGATCCAACATGTATATGGAGATTATACCATAATAAAACATTTAAAAGATTAAAATAACCTTGTTTTTGGATTTTTTTTACTTACTTTAAAGATATGGTAAGATTATAAACTTTTAGTACATAGTATATCTTGCTTTTACATTTTTGTTTGAAAATAAAAAACCATAGAATCAATTGTATTAGTGCAAAACTACCATCCATCCATTTTTGAGCCGAAAATGTTGACGCGGGGGTTATTTGGGAGTCAAAAGATGGATGAGGATAGTTCAGTAGCAACTCAAATAGTTGACGGACATTTTTGCCCTTCTCTGAATAAATTATAATAATGAAATTTTTTGCTTACACACCGATGATTGAATAATTTGTAAAACATAGCGCAAACATAATTTGCATGCATTTAACATGATTAAGTAATGACTTCGATTGTATAAGTATAGGAGTGACATACTAGGCAATTCGATCAATCGATTTATGTTTGATCTGACTATTGAGTCAATTCTTATTTGTTTAATTAGTTTAGTTTATAAAAGTTACAGATGATATGCCATTCATATTGACTCATTAGAAAATATCGTCAAAATTATTATTTTTATCTGATATAATTAAAATAAAGAAGAAAAAAAGAAGTTTATTTAGTACTAGAAATTATAAAAGAACAAAAACGATGTGAAATTAGAAGCTTCCTAATGAAGTGATCATGATGTACATGTTCAATCATCATAAAATAATTTTGGTATTTGACCTTTCAAATAAATGTGATGAAAACGAAACTTAGAAGTAACGTGTTCGGTATAACTAACGATACCTTTAAATTCATCATAACTAACTTCTAATTTGCTAAAAAAAAAGGTCACACTATAAACGGTGGTGGCAGAGTCACATATATTTAAGAGGTGTCAATCGATATCTAAAGTATTGCTAGATAATTTTTTTTGTATGTTTATATTAATATTGACGTTCTTTGACTTCTTTATATTTTAACACTCGTTGATTGAAATTCTGACTATATCACTGATTAATTATAAATGGTTTATGATGAGTAGGTAAAGGAATTTAGTACCACTTTAATTCCAAGCTTTAATGCAGTAGGTATCAACATTTACTTCAGCTAGTTTCTTATGGTCCTCTAATTAACATTTCTTTTATTCCGATTGTTTTTTTTTATGCATTATATGGCACTGAATTCTCTCTTTTTCTTTTAAATGATTTTAATAAGATTAAAATAGTTAGTTGGAAAACATTATTTTAATTTATTTATCTTTTAGTTCCAAAGCATGTTTCTTATAAAGCATCAGAGACACTAAAATCATGTGGATATACAGGGGAACATTGTTCCATGATCGTAAAATATAGTCATATTAATTACATGAGTAGAAATAATGGTGATTAAAGAAAATTACTTGCCAAAAAATAGACTTAGTAAAAATATCACTCGTAGTTGATTAACACACTAATTGTGATGAAATTGATATTACCCACTTTTTTCCTTCTCAAATTACATTTACATATCATCATAGTATGTAATTGCATCAAACAAGTACTCGGCGTTACAAGTTTTTAATCATTTCTTAAATTGACATTATTACAATTTTTACAAAAATATATTAAAGAGAACCCAAATATTGAAAAGCCATATAGAATCTATATGTTACAAAAAGTATATGTAGAATATTTACTTTATCCCACTTTTGATACTTGAACTTTTCTTTTTTCCATCAATACAATTTGTACGTTAATTCAAAACGAAACATGAGGGGATCCAGTCTAGTGAATAGTGATCAATGAAGTGGATGAATAATCACGTGTGATTTTCTCATCTTCAAAATTTCTTTGTGGATGAAATCACCTGTAAAATTAATCCAAATACGCATAAACTGGCCTTAACACCATGTTATCATAAAATCAATAAATTCCGCTAGAACTTTGCAATTTTTCTCAATTTATACAAACCTCATAGATCAAACTATTACATACTATATATATAATTGTTAAGAAAAGAGGGGGGTGGGGTAAGGAGTACCAAATTCTTAATTAAACATCAACATGACAATTTTGTACCAATTGATATTTCATAGCTGAACCAACAGCAATACTATTTCCAATCATTTTACCACCAACATAAGCTGGACAATTCACATTCAAATGATACTTCCCTGAGACAAATGTTCCAACTTTCCATCTAACTCTTCCATCAACTTTAACATTAATCAACACAGTTCCAGCCATTTGATCTTCACTAAGACTCTCACTAAGGTACGGTGCGACGGGGACCGAGTTACCATACACAAAAGGTGACCATATTGTGAAATCTTTATGGCCTTGATATGTTTGTGGTACAAGTGTAGGGAGAGTAATTTGTTGGCCACGGTAAGTTGCATAGACATCAAGTTTGTCATAGTAAATTCCTATTTTGTCATTAGGGTTACGAGAGGCTAAGGTGATTTGGAAGTTGGTGGTGAGGAGATTAGGTGAGGAAATGTTGAAGGAATAGATAGTAGCATCTTGGAGGATGAAATGTGGTTTTGTTGGCCTAAGGATTAGGAAGATGAGAAGGATGATGAAGAGGATTAGGATTATGAAGCCAACTAAGGCGGTGAATAGGCGGCGGTGTAGCTTGTGACGTTCCTCATCGTGGTGGCCACAGTCTTTGGCCGACATGATGATGGTGGTGGTGGTGATGGTGATGGTGTTTTTAGTTCTTTGGAAGATATGTTTGGTAATATGGCTTCGATTCTATAATGTGGTGAGATGAGAGACTTTATTGCTTGTATAAAAAGAGAGTGGTCTTTTTGTATAGGAAATGTTGGGGAGAATTTCTTTTCATTTTTCTATTTTTGTTGGTGTGGAGAGACTATTAAGTAGGATGTATGAAAAATATATTCCCTTTGATTTTGACACGAACTTTCGTAGTAGGTTAAAACCCTGACCCATGTGGTCTTTGATTAAAACAATACTAGTAGGTTAAGAAACTTCATCTTACAATTTTACTTTTTTTTAATTATTATTTTTATAATATGGTGAGGGAGACTTTTGCTCGATTTAAACATTTGATACTAGAAATGTAGTTATTCGACTAAATCATATTCACATGGAATAAATCAAATAAAGAGCTAAAGTGCTCTCATGGAAGGTCTCAACTTACAAGTCTCGAGCCCGAGAATTATAGTTATGGATGAATAGATTCCGATTATCACCTTATCAATCACGGTGTTTTATTTTAAAATTTGTTGTTTTAAACATTGAGATTTAAATGACTATTGACTCAACGGCGGAGCAAGGATTAGGAGTTCGGGAGTTCTGAATTCTTTTTTTTTTTTTAAAAAAAAGCAACTTTTTGTTGAAAGTGGGGTTATGGAAAGCACCTTTTCTTACCACTGAGCTGTCAATCTGGGGTTCACGAGTTAATATACATATATATTTTTCTAATTTTCTAGCACAAATACAAGATCTATAAAAAGCTACTAGGTTCATCTGAACACACGAACCCCCACCTAACTCCGGCCGAGACTATTGTAAAGGTGTACAAAATCTCATTTCCAAGAGCATGTTTTGGAAATGTTCCAACGACAAATACATCCAAATTACATGCAGTAACAAGTTGGCAATTTTAGAGGAAAAGTGAATGGTGGAAAATGAAGTTTGGTGATGGTGATGATATTGTGTGCTAGTTGCAAGCAACCTTATCTTTTAGGGACGTATGCTTCTACGCAAAGGCTAATAAAAAGGTAAATAAAGATTCAAGAATTATTCCAAATGGCCCTACTTCTATAGTCTTGACAAACTAGGATTGCATTATTCTCAAGATACCAACCAACCATGTTGCCTATTAATCAGTAAAACTTCAAGTTCAATTACTACACAAGTATTTAATGAGAAAGTTAATTAATTACTGATGATAATCTACGCTCTAACCGATATGATTAAATTTGGTAAGGTAACATTTTAATCATTTAATATCTGGGAAGGCTTTGAAGAAAGAGAACTACAACAAGAATAACAGGAGTTATTCATTTGGCTTTACCCTACTTGTCTGTAGATCAGCTAGTTTGCGCTCTAGTTTTTCGTTGATCTTTTCTACCCCTATCTCTATGAGGAATCGAGGGGAGTCAATTCTGAGATTAACAAAGTTGAAACGTACAATTGAATTTTATTCAACATAAAACAACAAACAGGATCAGTAACAGCTAATGAAGGAGGATCCTGTTGTGTTTCCAGTCATTGACAACAAATTCAAGACCAAGTTTTCATCGATCTAGAGCAAAAACAAGTGGAATAACAATTCAATACAAATAAACTGAAAGTAAAGATATATACTGTTAGGACCGAAAATAAGCAGGTGTATATGCGGAAGCTAGCAATGCAAACCTTGAAAGACCACGAGTAAGAAGACAACGAGAAATATACCAAAAGACACAAAGATTTAACGTGGTTCGGTCAATCGACCTACGTCCACAAAGGAGATGAGCAATCCACTATAAATATGAGAGTACAAAATACAGAGAGAAACAACCTCAACCAATTCACTCGGAATACATGGGAGGTTCACACAAGTGATAATGTATCAAGCTTGTGACCCATAAATTCTCCCCCTAACCAAAACTCTCAAAGCCCTTTAGACTACATTGTGAATGCTGATTAAGTTAGAAGGAACATGCCTCTATTTATAGAGTCCTAAACCTTTTCCTACCAGAAAAAGGATTAGTCAATTCAAAACCTTTTCCTAAAAGGAAAACCTATTTATGGTAAGAAATTTAGGGCAAATAAAACCCAACATATACTAAGTTGGAACTGTAGTAAGCTCTTACAATCCAAGAAACAGTTTATACAAGACATTCTAAAGAAAAAAGAAAGTTATGCCTTGTAGCACCAGAACCAAAAGATACCTCGTAAATCACCTGGTGGGGAGTAAAAAAATTCACAAAGGATAACAACTCCCGGAGATCCCATTTCCCACGCATAGCTGGAAATAGGAATTGTTGGCTTCAACGAGGTAGGATATGGAAGAGCTTACTCTTACACACTTACAGTGTAATAGAACTTTCATACTATCAGATCACTGGTCACTTCAAAGATAACTACAAGTAACAGTCCATAACAAGTGGGATTTGTAACCTGGAAAATAAGACAGGTCATCCTACAACAAGTGAAAATACACGAATAGTGTGATAGTCTTTTACACTGTTGGAATATATAAGTTAAATCCAATACAAGAAGGCATGTATTTGCTGCAGTTGACTTGATATATTCAACTATGCTAGAGTTATTTGCACAAAATAACTATTTCTTCTGTAACTACATTGGAATTAAAGGGTAGATGCAAATCTTTAGGAAAGAGAATGTCTCCTTTCATGTTATTCTTACTTAGATAATTCAATGAGCATGTTCATTTGTTGCCAAGACATGACATTTGTATCACAATATAAAGTTAAAACCAAAACGCGACATGGTTCTAGTAAACTGGAAAATATAATCGTACCTTACACTTGAATTGTACACAACTGAAAAAGGTAGAATACGCAAATAACATATATCTTATCATCCCTGGCAGATAAGAGCATAGAAGGAGGTAGGACACAAAAAAAAAGGTTCATTTGCTGGCAACTTTCATCAAGACAGCAGATTGGTCCTTCAAGAGGTGAAGGACTTGCGCCTCCTGTGTGACTTAACTTCATCTTCTATCAAAGACACTAACGAATGGCACATCTGTACATAAATATTTATACTGAAGATTGTTCCTCAACAACTAAATATCAGCATGTACTTTAATTTCCTTTTAGAAGTCCCAGTACAGAAACCAGGTAATAGCCTAATAGAATAATTTATAACCATTCACACATAACATATGTCAGCGGCAGGAGCGTTACATCTGAATGAGAGGTAAGACCAATTCTGTTCATCCTAGTCTAATCCGAACAGATATATCGAAACCAATGACTTCACTTTTTGAGAAGTAGGCAATGAACCAGGGGTAAGGCCATAAAGTACCCCAAAGTAAAGGTGGTAAATTTGAACAAATCTTTAAGAAGATTCATACCATAAGAATCAAACCTCTAGTTCAGCAGCAGCGAGTGCATAATCCTATAGCGTTCCTGAACAGTAGCACAATTCTGGCAAAGGTGCTCTAACACATGCTTACACCTCTCCCCCCCTCTCCCAAACCACTACCACACACACACAGCAAGACAGCCATCTCCTCTGGGATGCTGAATTCTCAGAGTTCAGAGAGTTTGTACAAGTCAAAGCCTACTATAACAATCAAGGCTTCGGTTTATCAGGACCAAGTCCAAGTCTCAAAATCTCCATGAGCCAGATCTCAGAGTTGAAGACGAACAAGAGTGTCTTAAAGATTCTTTTTACGCTGTTTAACTATATCAAAGTGCCTATCACATGAAATAACATGAACTACGAGGCTATTTAAAATGATTCACAGTGATAGTCCTTTACAACTCCTTTTTACCAGTGCTTCCATTCATATTTTCCCACAACCACAACATCTTGATAGTTAGTTACTCTTTAATCAGCCAAAACAATGTCCCACAACCAAATTGGCTCTGCATCATGAAGGTCACGATCTTGATACTTTAAGCTTGTATCAACGAATAGACATTATAGTAGAAGCCTAAAAGTCCATATAGACATTACCTTGAACTGCTTCACGTCACTTCAAAAGTTAAAGACGTCAAGAACTTATAACTTGAACGATAGGATTGAGCTTTTATTTGATGAGGTCAAAAGAAATTGTAAAAACATAACCTTGTACTGCTTAAAAGCAATGCTTGGGCCTTGGGGGAAAAGAAGATATCATATGGAAGGAACTTAGTGAAGCACTAGGAATCACCAGAAAATTATTTTCATCACAACAGAAGCCTAATATTTGCAAGTTTTGAATCGCCAATAAAATGGAATCCTAAATGACATGAAGGGGCTTCTACAGGCACATAGAATTAACCTTCTATTCCTAAACATATCAAACTTACAGCCCTTTTCACTTGGCTTAGCGATAATGTAAATCATAAGAAGCAAATAACCAGTTAAAACAACCAAGAATAATGTAGAAATACAACACATTCTATCTCCACATCTTAAATGTAGCCTCAGAAATAACAAGGAACAACTAAAAATGTGCATACACCAATGTGAAAAATGAACAATCAAGATCAGCTTTTTCGTGTTTTTTTATATCAGATCTACATAACGCAATTCAATTAGCATTATCCTTACTACATTGCTTATACAATTAAACTAAGAAGTATATAACAGAATAGAATTAGAGAATCTAATGGGTCACCAAAATTCACCTCAGTTAGAATGCGACCATCACAGCCCAACTCGACACTGCCTTTGTCCTCCAAGCAAGTTCCCAGAAGACTTGTTTAACGCAACTCCAACTGACAAATCCCCACAGTAAACTCTCAAATACCTCCTCCTTGCTCTCCAAGCTCCAGCTTTAAAACTAACCCTAGCTACCATCCTCACATTGAATCTAACACTTGCCTTTTCAGCCCTCTCTTTAGCCATCCCCTCAAAAGCCCATTTCTCCACATACGCCCCAGAGGCAACAAAGCTAACCTCCTGGGTAGTCTCGTTTACCCTATCCATAAAGAAAGGTGGAACCGTAGTATCAGCAATTGAGAGTGAATCATAGAAAATCGCAGCAGCAATTTCGTCGTAGTACAGAGTAAGCTTCTTGTTTGGATTCCTGGCAGTAAATCTGAGATCCCAGTCAGCAGTTATGAGGGAATTCGACAGATTTAGGTTGGATACATTGAGCGAGTCGACTTGGAACTCAGGGATGCGTGGAAGAATAACAATCCAGATGACAAAGAGAATTGTTCCGGTGATGATCGTAGAAGCAACAAGTATAGCTATCACTCGTCGAAGAAAGGTATTACGCTGGGCCGCGTAAGGGTCTGGGTAGGGGTAGTTGTTGTAATACGGTGGTGCAGCGTAAGGGTAGGCGGTGGCCGGAGGTTGAGGTTGAGAGGAGGGGTAGCCATTGTGGTTAGGAGGAGGAGGAGCAGCGGCGGCGGCGGGGTAACCGGTGACGGGTCGATTCGGGTCAGCCATGGGAGAGGATATGGAGCATCTGCAGTAGTGGGAGAGTGGAGTGGAAAGCGAAGGAAAAGTCGGTGACGAATCTATGAGACGACGAAAGGAGAAAAGGACTTTGTGGTCATTGTTAATTCAACAGCTAGAAAGGAGTGTAGGATAGAGTAACATTTAATAATTTTGTATTATCATGTAATCTATGTGCCTAGTATTAAATTTTACACAAATGGTACTCCCTCCGTCAACTTTTATTTATCGGGTTATATTTTTTGAAAGTTAATTTGATTAAGTTTTAAAATTAAATTAGATTACATTAATTTTATATTTTAAATAAAAAAAATTAAATATTCAAAAATTATGTGAAAAGTATTATAAATTGCAAATTTTTGCATATCAATATGATAAAAAATACATCTTAAAATGTTAGTTAAAGTTCTTAGAATTTGACTCTAAAAATAAAAATTACGATAAATAATAGTGAATGGAGTAAAAGATAATTCTACCATGATCACGACAAACAATAGTGGACGGAGGGAGTAAAAAATAATTCTACCATAGTGATTATTATATAATAATTATTAGTAAAATAATGCTAAATTACCATAAAATTTAACTATAATTTGATCAGAAATTTAAAGAGTTTGTAATATTTTTTTAATTTAAAAATAAATTGAATACATAATATGTCAAAACTCTTGGTACTAGAAAATTCAAATTTTCAGCAAAAACTAATTGAACTAGTCAATAATACCCAAAAAAAAAATTGAAAATCTAGAGGCTAAGAAAAACTAATTGAACTAGTCAATAATACAAAAAAAAAAAAAATTGAAAATCTAGAGGATGCATCTTATATTGCTCAGACACTTCAAAAATATTAAGGAGTGAGTATCAAACTGGTCAAAAATAGTATATTTTTAAAAAATTCAACACAAATACACGTTAAAAGCGGAGAATTCATGCAAATTTGCATCAATATAACAGCTGTTGTGCGCAATTTCCTCCGTAACCAGACATAATCCCATTAGTCATATTAAAATGAAGCCTCAAATCATTGCAATCTACCACTAGAATTGCACTCTTTCTAAACCTTAATTTAGTGTCAACACAAAATCTTGATTGCAACAAAAAATCAAAAGCCACCTCTTTATATCCTTCAAATTCTTCTTCAATTTCTTTGCTTAGCCATCCATCATGATCATAACTACTTAACCTTATTGTCACCAACATTATTTTCTCTGCAACAGACTGTGGCCATCAGCCGAAAGAGCCACCGGAGCCACAGGAACGCTTTCTGAAACTGGGTGGGCAGACGAACTTGTGCCAGGAAGAACGTACAGACCATGCTCACAGGGGCCCTGAAAAATCACCCTCTTGGTAGTATTGTCTAGGATATGAAAATCATTAGA
>NC_028642.1:56552541-56589248 GCF_001406875.1 Solanum pennellii
TCGGGAATCAGGGCATGAAGATGCCTGAGAAGGAGTTTAACTCCAGAAGGAAGTGAATCGAGAGGATCCACCTCGGTTGTCATGGCTGCCGCCGCCCAAGAGAAGAGACGGAACGATCGGTGCCCTAAAGAGAGAAAAAAAAAACTAGAGAAAAGAAGATCTAGGTTTTCTGGCTCTTGATACCATGAAGGAATATTGATTGTATTGAAGTGTTAACCTAATAAGGGAATACATGGGAGATATATATAGGAGATATAGGAAGGAGTACTAATCCTAATAGAACTAGGATTAAGGAGTACTAATCCTAATAGGACTAGGATTAGTACACAGTAAATACTAATATTATTTAATACTATTTATTTAATACTATCTGTTGTTATTAGTCACCAACATTATTTTCTCAATTGAATTTTGAATAGTTGGATCCAATAATTTAGTCACCGAAAAAAAATCATCCATGTGATAAATCCAAGCTAGAATTTCTTCATACACAAAAATAATTGTACCCTCATTAGGGTTCTTGATGGAAAGAGTTATATTCCAATCTATAATATGTTTTGAGTCATGATGATAATTAATTAATGAAGAGAAAGATATTGAATTTACGTGAAATTGAGGTTCTTCGATTATATTTTTTTTTGGAATTTTGTGAAAATAAGGATGATGAGAAAGAGGGATATTAAGGTAAAAACTCCAATATATCTAAATAAATCTAGCCATGGATAATATCGTTTTCGGATTTTCTTAAACATTGTAGTTATGATGGAAGAAAAGCATGAAGAAAATTAGATTTAGGATACTATGATTAACCCTAATTGTAGTACTATCAAACATGATTTATTTATAACTTATTTCATTATTTAATAAACAATTAAATACAGGATCAAATAATTTACTAAATATTTGATCAAAATATTATTATCCTTTTTATCTCATGAATCAACAGCCTAGAGTAGTATATTCGTATTGCTAAAACGTACATTATATGCTTAATACACAGAAAATTTCTTAAATTTGTATTAAAGTTTAGTTCAAACACTTGAACTATTATATATTCGTAATGTCAAAACTTACATTGTGTGCTTAATACATCGACAACCTTTTCTTTTTAATACTCAAACTGTGACTTATTTCAATTATTATTAGTCATGAAATGACACAATATTATAAATGGCTTATTTAAATTAGTCATGGAATGACATAATATTATAAAGTGTTCCTGTTTAATATTTTTGAATTCAAACTTTAAATAAAAAATTTGATGCATGGTTTCTGTTAAGGATGATGTAAAGCTCGAAAAAGTAGACTCATTTTGTGATGAGTGAAATGATTTATTAGCTGTTATATTGCAGAAGAGGGGTGTCAAGCATCAACTAAGGGTCTGTACTCTGTCTATGTGGTTAATAACGGGCCGTTAGTTAATTAGATGTTGGTATCCCTAGCAAAAACTAAAACAGGAAAAAGAATATGACTGCTAAAAAATTAAAAACCATACTCCTCTCTATATGAGTTTAAAGTTTCGTTCTTGAAATACAATAAACAGAAAAGAAAAATAGCAAGCAAACAACACTGTATGTATGTGTTTATCTTCTAGTCTTATGAATACCTCTTTATATAGGTTTGAATTAGGGTATAGAAATATTTTGGTTCGAACAATTTTGACCTCTGGGCTTGAAGAACATGAGTTGAATTCATCTTGTCAACTTAATGGGCTTGAAATTCATATATAACTTCGACTTGATTTAAATTATATAATTTTGACTTTAATATTAATATGATTTTATTAATAGTAATTTAACTTTGTCAATGTATCATGAATTTAAGATTTAATCCAAATTTAATATGAAGTTATCAATAAAGGAGTATTCGTTGCGAGTGCGCAACGAACTTATATTATTTTCTTTTTAACATTCTAACTTTATTTATCATTATCAATATAATAATATATTTAGTGTAAATCAAAAATGAAATTTGAATCTATCCAAATTGTACTTATACATTATAAATATAGAATGTTTTATTTTAGATGAATCCTCAACTTAATACAAAAGAATATTGTAAAATAAAATACAAAAATAAAAGGCAACAATAATAATGTATAAACATGCAATATGGGAGTAGTAATTATCTGTGTTTGACTTGTTTAGATTTCATCAGAATTCAGAGCAGAGCCACCAAAAGTAACTGCATGCAGCAGAGGCATCTAAAAATACACCACTTATAATTGATAACCACTTTGATTTGATACTAATATAACCATCCAACACATTAGAAATTTTCTCAATGGTATCTCAAAAATAGGTAACTTAATGCATAAAATATTTTATAAAATAATCGCATTTGAAGAGGTATTAAATATACAAGTTTATTTTAATGACTGCTCCGCAATTCAAATTCTTGATCGATCACATTGAGATAATTAATTTTACCGCTTCTAAGATTCCTCTTCAAAAGTTGGACGAACTACTTCTTAGGATTAAAATAACAAAGCGATAACAATTGCAAACCTCGAAGGCCAATAAATATTAAATCAGGCTATAACAATTTTTTTTATATAATATGATAGATTCACCAATTTTTCATATTCAATTTTTAATAATATGTTTTTTAATCATGAGAAGTATTTATATGTTTAATATTAGGAAAATGTATCATAATTTTATGCTTATCGAGTTAAACAAGATGCAAAAAATGGGCAGAGTACGTTAGAAATTGCAGCATTTATAGCGTCACTAGATCTTCTGCTGTCAAAAAAAATTGCAGCTGTATTGGGCTCTGTACTATCCTTAATATTGCCAGTGAGAAAGGAAGATGCGCACTTGTCCTGATTCCTGTCGCTATCCTTAAAGGTCGATACACGGGATAAGAATAAAATTTGAAATTAATTTTATATTAAATTGAATTACTATGCTATTTTAAAGATTATCTTATATGATCATTTGTATTATATCTCATTCTACGTACCAAACAAACCTGGCGAGAAAATCAACTGGAAGAAACCCAATACTTCAAATCACAAGTGACAGAGTAATTAAGCATAACAGAAAGTGGGAGTTGGATCTGTAGTAGATTCTATATACTCTCTGCTCCAAATCTTGCTGCTATCAATATTTTCTTTACGTTCTCAAATGGCTGCTCTGTTTAATCATGATTTACTAGTAATTTAATAAGTTACTATCTCCGTTTCTTTTTGATTTTGTGAAACACCACTTACTTTTGTAAAGCTAAAAACGTGTATACCTACTTGGAATGCGCACTATATAAATTGCTCATTATTCCTACATTTTACTTCATTGAGTTTTTTAGTATTATTTCTTCTATATATCGGTACTGTAATTTGGAGTTAAAACAAAAATCCAAATGTCTCTTCTCTTTACTAACAAATACTCCTATCCCTGTTTTATGTTAATGGCGATGATCCTCTGCATCTTTCTCTTCACAATGCAAGCACAATCCTCTGGTATCTCTTTCGATCTCTATTTTATTAATTTTTATAAAGAAATTCGATTAAGAAAAAACAATACTTGTCTTACTATGCTTGTTTCTTTAATCTACTCTGTTCTTGTCCTGGCAGATCAATACTCACATGGAAAATCCGCAATGCTGCGTGATCACTTAATTCACAACAGAAAGGTCGTTAATTTGTAGTAATTAATTAAGATTGTCGTATTAATTTTATTTTATTACGTACTAATATATCTTAATTTAAATGTACAGATTACCAAAAATGGAAAAAGAATAAGCCAGGATGCAGGGGAACTAAGAGAAGCACCTATGAGTCCAGACCCTTTGCATCATCATGGAGGTCTCCCTAGGAATATAATGCCATAGCTAATTAATTAGCTACCTATATTATATTAATCGGCTTGTTTAATTACTCTTGTTATAATACTACTATTAATTATGATAAATATATTAGACATGGTTATAGTACTACTTTTGAGTTATAGTATTAGTACTAATTAATAATTTTGTACTAAGTTTTATTAAATCAAATTCACCACTTCTTCAAATTCTAAAGTCTGATACATGAATCAAAGACACTAGATACACATTTTTTTAAAAAAATAGATACATAAAGGAGAGAGGTATGCAAGAGAGTCGGTGTATCTCAAATTATTTAGTCAAGCTACTAAATAATTGCATGTAGTAGTAGTAGTGTGTATACAAAATTAATACTCATATTAGACTAGTTATAATAAAGAGAAATCAAACCTTTTTTTGCATAATTATTTTTAGCATCAATCTCCTAAAATTCAAGCATATGGTCCACAAACAAGACTCTCAAGATTGTCATGTAAATAACTCATACAGCAAATTGGACCAACCTATTATAAATATAACTTTTACAAACAACATTCAAAACAAATGACCGTGTAAGCAAAATAAAATTGAAAAGTTTTTGTTTCTCTGTATCTGGACGACACCAATTTGATCTCTTGATCAATCATTCATGACAACTCGGTATCTGTATATATAGACTGAACGCAACGCTTCCATAGATTATTTTCACGAGCCAAAAGCAAATTTCATGTCGAAAATGCTAGCAAAACTAATAGTAAGGAAGCAATGGACTTTGGCTAGCCAGAACTGACTTCACCTATCGAGCATCGTTGGATGTAAAAGAATCAGCAAATCCATTTGGCTTAGCAGGAATACTTCCTCTGCTATCTTGACTAGTATTGGTGAAGTCTCCAGTCTCTTCATCTTGCCAGTCCTTCAACATTTCTGGCAGAGGTAGACTGTAGTCGATTCCTGAATATTCATCCGACTCTTGTACAGGTTTCCAAGACTCAACTAGTTGGCCAAGCACATTCACAACGTGTGACATGTCAGGCCTGTGATTGGGATCTCTCGCAGTGCAATGTCCAGCTAATTCAGCCATAGTGCAAATGCTCTTGTGGATATCTTCCTTCACGTCAAGAGCTGGATCAACGGAAGCAAGGAGGTTTTCTTTATTCGATTTTATCTGCCAGAACCACTCAACTAGATATCGAGTTTCCTCAGACCGATGCTCATCTAGGGCAGTTAGTCCAGTCACAAGTTCCATCAACACCACCCCAAAGCTGAAGACATCTATTTTAGTTGTGACTTTTCCGGTCACTGGAGAGGTAAAAATGTGAGTTAGGATATATATATGAAAGGTGACTGACTAGGTAAGTCGTTCAACAAGACAGTGAACTAAAATATACGGGTAACATAAAGATTAAGCAAGCAATAGTTTCTACACCAAAATTAACAGGTATTACATGCTTGTTGAACAGCTTTACGCAAACATATTTCAGTACCATGCCTCAAGAGAAAAGTATCATTAAAGGGATAGAATTTCTGTTTCTTTTTGTGGAGTCAAAATGACAACTATGCTCTGAATGATCATATCGAGAGAGGAAGTGAAACCTTCTACTTGAATTGTTTAACAAAGATGGTGAATGGAATGACAATATCACTGAATGATGCGAGATTGGTACATCAATGTCCGCGGTATATCAATTTAGTAGGCACACCGACAACTTAAAGGTAAAACGTAAATGCTCCATTAGTTACTCTGTTCTATTTTGGCTGGAGAAGGAAGGGCTTGGAAGGTCAGAAGCGCGATTCAGCACAGTCTGGATTCTCATTATAGAACTGATGCATTTATTAAAATAGAGGGCTAAAAGAGTATTGGTTTCATTCAGGTAGAGATGTGTTCGTGTAACAAATTACCTGAGAGTAAAAAATACAACAGATGCCAAAATGATAATATTTACCAGAACAGTTAAAATGAGTGTCTAAGAAAGAGATACTAATGGAAATAATTGCGCATGTACCAGCATACTCGGGAGCAAGGTATCCAAATGTTCCTGCCAGCCTTGTTGCAACAGACCTTTCTTTGTCAGGAGCGAGTTTCACTAATCCAAAATCTGAAACTTTTGCTCTAAAAGCATCATCTAGAAGAATGTTTGATGATTTCAGATCGCGATGTATGAAGCTCTGGTGTGCTAGATTATGAAGGTACTCCATCCCTCGAGCGACATCTAGAGCAATATTGAGTCTCTTTGTCCATGATAAAGGCTCCAACTTCAGGATCTTCCAGCGGAAAAGATGTCTACTCAAAGCGCCCTTTGACATATATTCATATACCAAAAGCCTCTCATTTCCTTCAACAGAATAACCCAAAAGTGAAACTAAATGGCGATGCCGAACCTTAGAAAGCACAGCTATTTCTGCTTGAAATTCATCCAATGCCTTGCTATTGATAATCGCAGATTCCATTCTCTTCACTGCAATCTGAATTCCATCTTCAATTACGCCTTTGTAAACAACTCCAAAGCCACCACGACCAAGCTCATTCTCTGGTGCAAAATTATTGGTTACCCTCCGAAGGTCCTGGGTTGAAATGACAAGGTTTCCAATCTCAATCACTCGACTACCTTTTGTTCCACCACTAGTTGTAGTACCACTCTGTAAGCTGTACATCATGGGATCTTCTAAGACAGTGATCTTAACAATGTTATCTTGATCGAATGGCTCTTTGGGGTGGATAACAATAGTACCTGAATCTTTCTCTCGTTTTCTCTTGCTCTTGAAAAACAAAACAACGGCAAGAAGAGTGAAGACGACAGAAGCTGCACTCACAACTACAATGATCATGGTCTTATTATGGCTCTCTGATGTGGTCTGCCCTTTGGTTCCACTGGGAGCCTTCGAGTCTGAACCTGAACTTTTCTCTGGGGAAGGCGGTGTATCTGATAATGTTGGCTGATTATCACCGGGAAATGGGCTTTTCGATGGTAACTCCTTGCTTGATTTAGGACTGCGACTCGATGGAGGAAATGGGCTAATACTCAGAGGAGGAGCTGCCGCAGTTACATTAGCAACAAGATGAGCATTTCCGTCTATAATGACTTTCACACTATCCCGGAATTTCGGTAATGGTGGATCAAAATTGTTCCCACTTAAATCCAACAATCTCAATGATCTGAGCTCTGTTAAGTTTGCAGGAACTCGACCGTGCAAACTATTTCTTTTTAAGTGAACTTCAAGCAGTGAATCCAAGTTTGCAAGTGAAGTACTAAGCGTACCCGTAAGGTTCTTGTTCTGTAGATTAACAATCGTAATCTGGCCTTTAGCATTGCAACTGATTCCCAACCAAGGACCTGTACATGGATCATTACCACTCCATTCAGGAGCAAGGTTGGCTGGATAATTCCAACCGCCAAGAAGATCTAAAAGTGCATTAACTTGAGGAGCACAAGGAACACCAGGAGTTGTCTGACAGAAAGAATTTGAGGAATATGTAGCATTCACAGCTCTAAACTTCGGCACAGGACCCATTAGCTTATTATTGTTCAAGTCTAACACAGTCAAGTCTAGATTCGCCAAACCTTGCGGAATCAGACCAACGAGTTGATTTCCGTTAAAATTCAGCTCCTTCAAGTCATTCAAATCACCAATTGTATCAGGAATTGGTCCACTAAAACTGTTGCCTTGAAGCCATAACATCATAAGCTGATCCATAGTACCAATTACGTCTATTGGACCCGTCATTCCAGGACTATCTTGATTATTCAACCACAAAATCCGAAGCATTGAATCACGAAAACTGTCCGGTATCTCACCAGTCAAACGATTATACGACAGCTTCAACGCACTAAGAGAAGGCAATTTCCCAAAAAAATCCGGCACAGGTCCAACTATATTGCATTGCACACAAGAAAAATTCGTCAACTGAGCTGAATCTTGCAACTCAATCGGAATAAACCATCCACTCTCATTGAACGGATTATAATCCAAAGCCAAAACTTGAACACCGCTAAGACCATTAAAGAAATCAGCAGGAATCGTATCGAATTGATTATTATCCAAGTATGCATATTTCAAATCAGACAATCCACTAAAAGTAGGTAATTTCCCACTAAAACCATTCCCCTGAAGGCCAAGATTTTGAAGCTTATCAAGTTGATTAAAGTTGTGTGGTAAAGTACCCTTTAAACCCAAACTCTGAACCTGAATTTGGGTAACTCTGTCACTAGAACAGAACACATGAGGCCATGCAGGAGGACCACAAGGATCATTCCCCTTAGAAGGCCATTTCAATAGTTCAGGATTCTCTAATCCATTTCTAAAATCACTCAAAATCTTGAAATCATTCAAATTTGTTACACCAAAGACAACATTCACAAGAAATACACCTAATGTACATAAGTATATGACAACAACACCTCTGAAATCACAATACTTATTATATACATACATGATGAAAATTCAAGATTATCATAAAATTACATACTTTGTTCTCAAGAATTGTGAACCCCAAATGAACAAAGTACATAACAGTACCATATAAAGATTCAACTACATAATAACTATAAATTGTAAAAATGGTACCTTTTTTTTTTTTTAATAATGTGAGTGGATTTTGTAAGATAGAAAGAAGAAGAAAGATGAGTTTAGCTAAACAGTTGTGGATCAAACCCTAAAGACAAAGTACAAATTCATGACACCTTTTTTCTCTTTTCTCCTTTTGTCCTTTGATTTCTCACAATTCTGTTTTTTTTCTTCTTTTACTTTTTTTTTCCCTTCTTTTTATAGTAAATCTTTTTTTGAATTTGATTATATATTTAATTAAATGGACAGTGAGATCTTCAGAATCTCATGTCTACACTAATTTCATAGAAATAAAATAAAAAATATGAATAATGTCTTCTTTGAGTCGATTAAATTCAAATTCAAATTATTAGTTTGATTTTTAATTATTAAATGAAGAAATGGCTGTGTCGGTGGTATTGTTTTTGGATATGATGAGGAGTTATGATGAGTGCAACATTCGACCAAATGGCCCTTTTTTTTGTTGTTTTTATTACGTTTGCATGCGTATCAATTTTGAGGTGTCAACAATTTCAAACCGGCAAGTCAGCCCACATGTTTCCTTTTTGTCATTTTCTCTACGTTACATTATTGGCATTTATTAGTTTTTTCGTCGCGCATCTACGTTTTATAGTTTGATTAATTTCATGAGGTCAATTCGAGAAAAATATTTTTAATTAAAAGTTAAATATTGAGATTTCTGATTAAAAAAAACATTGTCATCTATTTTAGTTTTCACATAGTCTACTTTGAGATTTGAAAATTGCCTTCGAAAATCTAGTGGCATTTTTGATAATAGAGAGTGAAAAATATGATATATAGTAGTAAATTTATTGAATCCATTATTTAATGTGTAATAAAAGGACCAGCTAAGATGACAAAAGTTAACGTTAACAATCAATGCACACAAATTTAGCTTTAAAATGTTTAGAAAAAGTTAAATACTCCTTCGTCCGATATTGTTTGTCGTGATTTCTATTTTTAGAGTCAAAGTATAAAAATTTTGACTAATATTTAAGATTTATTTTTTCATAATATTAATATGCAAAAAAATTGTAATTTATAGTACTTTCATTTAGTTTTAAAATATCTAATTTTTTTGTTTAAAATATTGAATTAATGTGATCTAATTTAACTTTGAAAATTAATCAAATTAACTTTTGAAAAACGCAACATAACAAACAATTTCGAACAGAGGAAATACTACACAATTTCGTTTAATTAGCAAGAAAGACATTTTTCAAAGTTACAACCTCTTTTGAGGAAATCTTTTTATCCAACTATAGTTTCTTTAGGCTATTTTAGAAAGTATATTATCCTTTGAATATGAAATAACAATACAATTTTCATCTAAAACATACTAAATGGAAGGACGATTAATAAATCTGAAAATTTATGAATATACATAAAGTAAAGATAAATGAATATAGGAAGTTGTGTAATACAATTGAGGTTGAAGATAAAACTGTTTTTATGTGATCTATAGGTTACAAATTCGAGTTGTTAAAGCAGCCACTAATACAAATATTATACTAGATTGTGTACATCATACCTCTTGAGTGTGACTTTGCTCATAAACCATGCTATGATGTGATATTTTTTGCACTAAACTATCTTTTATAATTGGGTCCAAATTAATAATCATCTTTTAAAAGCGTATATCTTGAACATATCTCTCTTCTGGTAAGACCGAGAGAAATAAATAAATAAGAAATAAAATAATTAAATCTCAGTTAGTCACTAACCTTTTGTTACTGAATCTAATCATCTTAAAAATGTATTTTTTTTTATCAGTTTAACATGAAAAATAGGGTTGCTTTCTCAACAAGAACATTTTCAAAAAATTAAAATCAAAATATGACTTTTAAGTTAAATTCTGACTTAATGAATCTAGTCAAAGAGAAAGGTAACGCAATCAGATAGAATATATGTGTTAACGGGTTCAATTTAGACAATATTTCTTCAGTACCGTTATATATTAAATTTTGTATTTATAATTTTAAAAATATAATGTATTCAATGATTAAAACTTTTTAAAAGTGAAACACACAATAAGTATAAATTGATAAATAAGTCCGTAGCCTTTGGAAAAGAGAGTGGGGAAATAATTAATGTTGTAGCATATAGGTTGGACCATTTGTATTAAAATATAAGTCCATCCATCACGGGCACTTCACGTCTCCTTAACTAACCTTTTATCTACTTTAATCTTCTTGTGACTTTTCTGTCACGTATTACTTTTTTTCGTTTTAATTTATTTAAATAAGTTGAACTAAAGATATATAGAATGTCAAAAAGAAAGAAAATATTAGATAATGTATAACAATGTCCCCTTTCTTCGAAGGGAAAAAAGTTGTCTTCTCGTGATAATATTTAACAGACGCACACTAATTTTTTAATACAACAATTGTTTATCAATTTATCATGATACTAGATTAGTAAGTTTAATTTACATATAATGCAAGGAGTAAGGAAATATAAAAGCATGTATCTTGCTTAATTATATGTAGATGTATTTTTATTTATAATTTAATTATAGTAAAGTGATCAAAATTAGGTGAAACGTCTTCTTCAAATTTCGTCAGCCAACTAAAGACGTACTATTGTTTTCAATTCCTATGAATCTTCTATCTCTAGTCATCCATCACAAGCATCCCTTTTTCTCAATACAATTTAACAAATTATTATTTAGAAGGGAAATTTTTACATTTAATGTCGTCAGACCCCACTAATGAAATTACATTGTTGTACTGAGCAGAGACTTGTTGGGACACCGCAAGGGGTCATTTAGTTGGAAACAAGTTATCCCACGATAAGTTACATAGGGGTCATCTGGGATAACTTATCCCACCATGTATATGAGATAACTTATCCCATCGCTATGATTAAATGGTGGGATAACTTATCCCAAACAAGGCAACCAAACATTTTTTTTCATCCCATCACTATTTCTTTATCCCTCACACCAAACGAGCCAGCCCAGTGTTTGAGCTCATAAGCAAACACGAAATGAGATACCAACTAAGCATCTCTAAGAAAAGGTACAACTTCTCTTTGATATTTTTTGATAGCATCGATTACCTTGGTTGGAAATGATTCATCTTCAGGATAATAAGCGATAGGATCAGATAATAGAGGGTCTGAAACATTGAGCACACCTTCAAGAGTCGCGTGCAGACAATAGGCTGAATATGTAACATGGTATCCGCCTTCTTGGACTATCAAGAGTCGTCCATTGCTATACTTGTTTGCCATGCCACGAATTGTCTGCCCAATCTCTCTGTAACCTTCCATTGTCAAGCATTGTCTTCCATTTGGATCAAACTGAAATGCAAGCCGAGTGAAAGAAGTTTCTTGAGTAGCAGAATACACAATAGTTCTATGAACTAAACAATGATGATACAATATCAGTTAAGAATATGTTTTAGACATTGAACATGATTAGGATGTTTAGACACTGACAAACTGGAATTGACAGAACATCTAATATATGATACCGTATCAGTTAAGAATATGTTTTAGACATTGAACATGATTAGGATGTTTAGACACTGACAAACTGGAATTGACAGAACATCTAATATAAGAAGAAAATTTGACTCAAAACAAAATTTAACTTGTCAAAATGAAGTTGAAACAGACAAACTACAGATCTAGACTATGCAACATAAGAACATGATAGCATTATCCAATCGACAACAAACGCAACGTCCAAGCAATTATCTGTAAATTAAATTACAGAAGTCAAACTGTGTGGGTTTAAGGCCAACACCAACTGATAAGTTTGGATATGCCTTTTTCACATTTTAAAGATGATATTGCGTTGATTAATGAACTTCACTCCACAAATATCTTTGAACTTCATCACAAAATACAAAAATCTGAACGGCAATAAGATAATGCACTTACAGCACTTGAGTCCTGCCCAACAACCAAAACCATCATATCAGGCTCAAATTTCTCGATAGCAGGAACAACTAAATGTTGCATGGCGTAACCATACCCTTTGTCCCCGGTTCCATTTGGGAATGGTATATTCAGGTTATACCCAAAACCTTCACCTTCGCCGAGCTCCTCTATAGTTCCACCCTGTGGATGAGAGGGGCCCCAAGAACCATGATTCATATGAAGGGAGATAGTAAGAACCTTATCAGAATGATAAAATCCTTCTGCTGTTCCATTCCCGTAATGAACATCGATGTCAAGGACAACAACCTTCCTACAGCCACCATCTAAAGCCAGTTGTACAGCTAGACCCGCATTGTTAAGGAAGCAATACCCATCAGCTTGAGTAGGTTGCGCATGATGACCAGGTGGCCTGACCAATGCATACGCGATATTCCCATGTCCATCAATTATATGCTTCATAGCCGATAATGTAGTACCAGCAGCAAGAAGTGCAGCGTGCCACGACCCAGGATTTAAGAATGTCCCTCCACATAATTCTTTTCCGCCATTTCTATCAGCTTCAATTAGTTCATTTACATATTCTGACAAATTAAAAATGAAAAAGCTAAGAGGCTTAAATTTTGAAATAAGAATAGGTTTCAGAATAGGGTTGAATTTATAACCAACGCCAACTTGAAATTAAGCATGCATTATATTACTTTCTTTCTATTCCTTCAAACCAATTAACCCCTTTCTTTCGTTCAATTCCTTCAATAAAAAATCAACTCCTATTTTCCTCGTGTTCTTTCGAACCAATCAACCCCTTCCTTTCTTCCAATTCCTTTAATATAATCAACACCTTCTTTCCTCTTGTTTCTTCAAACCAACCAATCCATTAAGTTAGTTATAATGTGCTATCTTTTCTTCCTTCTCCATAATTTCATTCTTTTTAACCATATTGATTGTGCTATCCATGCTTTGGCAGCTCAGAATATAGAAACTCTCTGAAAGTTAACAAATATTGCACTTAGATTAGGGTAGGCGCCGCTAGAACGCAGGCCCCTCTGCCACAAATTATGACGTAGGCTTGACCACTTGGGCCGACCGTAGGCGGACACCCCTCCTAAGTACAATGGAGGTTACCAGCCTAGGCCATGGGTCTTCATTATCACCCATTGATATTTGATTTTATTTTCAAACTTGTGTTATTAAGCACAATAAGACAATTTGGGCATGGAATTATACAATACTAATTTAATTTTTGCGCATTTGTCTTAAAAGTAGAAATGCCTAAAAGTTCAATCTTTACCAAAAAGATTGTGTCTTTCACTTCCCAATAGTCTAACAAATTAACTTGGGTCTTCATAGATGCCGATTTTAACCTTCAGAAACAAAACCAAAAATTAAACCTAATCTTTAATGCTACCAAACAAAAAATTATGATTACACTCCAAAAATCAATAGGACCAGCAAAGACAGATAGAAATCAAACTCAATTAGAGAACAAAAGCAAATAAAAAAAAGAAAGAGAGAATCTTGAAAAGGAAGTTGAAGTTGGGTACCTTGGGTGTGGAAAGATAGTAATTCAGAGATGTGAGCAGGGCGTCCATGGTGCCAAGAAATGAAAGGTGAAATAGGACCCCTTTTGAGAATAGACAACATGTTTTTAACCCTGTCTGAATTTTCTGGGTGTTTTTCTAAAACATCAAGAAAACCAGGGTCCATTCCTGTGTCGAAAACACCTCTTCCTGTGTCATGTTTCAGCATACCCTCGTCCCAAAATACATGAATAAGGTTGTTTTTTGATGGTAAAGATTGTGATGCTGAAGAAGCCATGGACAAATTTGAAGCTTCCAATACCCTATAGTGGCCACTTTGTTTTGATGCTTCTGACTCTTTTTTACTCCAAATAATTCTTCCTCCCCTGCATATCAAGTGGATTGAAAATAACAAAAATCATAGTTTTTTTTTTTTTTTACTTAATTAAGAACTTTAATAAATATAAAGAATAGTTAATAATTCATTTAGCAATCAGCTAAATTATAAAGTGATACGTAATATTTAGTTGTTTTTTTTTTACTTATAAATGACATTACACAATAACTAATTGAAATAGAACATATGAAATTTATTTATTTTCATTTAGCACATGTTTTCATTTTTTTTTAAAAAAAAAAATTGTTGAAGATTTTATATGAAGGACTATTTTATTGATAATGATTTTTCGGTGAGATTTCGATAAAAATGATATCAATTTTGTTTTGTTTTTTTATATTTTGTTCTTTCATATTTTATGCGATTTTTTATAAAAAAAATTCATGGCAAAAGGTGGAGTAAATGGTAATGATAAATAGGGAGAGAAAAAAGTGCGGCATGCTTTAAAAATGTCAAATAGATGGAATAAAGCAAATTTTACCTATTTTTTTATTTATTTATTAACTTGATTTAAATACTCAAATATGAATAAGTTATTATCTTAAAAATGCAAATAAAAAAAGAACTTACAACTTAAAGGTGGTAAATGAGTGTATACAGTGAAGTGTCTATCCATCGATCAATTTATTATCACAATTCAAGCAGAGTGAATGTAATAGCTAGTTACATTTAACAAAAAAATACCACCAATCATTAAATTTATGATTTACTCCAGAATCAAAATACTCTAATCCACTTTTTACATACATAAAAGATCATTTTTATTATGGGAATACATCAACTAGAGGATCAAAAGAGACCAGCCTCTATACATTAGGATCATTTTGATAATTACCTCTATACATTTAAGAACCATTCTAATAAAAATGGATCAAAATTTATACCATATAATTACAGAAATTCCATCTTTTAATTTACTTGTTATCATTATCCCCTATAAATTTTATAAATTTTCAAAATTCCTCATTTTTTTTTAAAATAAAAAATGCTATGAATGTATACGACCCTCTTTTTAATGTATCAACGCTTTGAGTTTTTTGGCTATTAATGTATTCGATTCTCTTTTTAATGTATCAACGCTTATATTATTGTATTCATTTGAGAAATTTTTGTGATTATAAACTTTTAATGAATAAATTATACTTCATGAGCCGCTACTAATAATCGAAAAGATTCACAGCGAATTCAGTCTATAGTGACAATGGAAACGTTTCCGCCGGAGCCAAACATACGACACCAAACTCTATATATATAATTAATTAATACTTCCTCTGTCCCTTTTTACTTGTCTACTTTTGAATTGACACACCTATTAAGAAAATAATTAATGACGTAGTGAGTTTACCATTTTACCTCTATTAATTATGAAGTGGATAAAAAGTTCTACATTTTTCAAAGTAATTAGTCATTTAATTGTGAGTATAATATGTAAAAAGAAATTGTCCTTTCTTGATTTATCAAAATGAACAAGTAATTAGAGACAACTATAAAAGAAAAAATAAACAAATAATTAAAGACGGAGATAATAATATAAATCTATAGCTATAATATATAATTAAATAGTAAAAATTAGCTTAGTTACGTAATTTTCCTTTTGTTAACGTGATCGGTGTTGGGCCAACACACGGCACCAGACTGGGTCTTGGGCTTTTCCAGCTCATCTGCATAAATTTGTTAGGTTGTTCATACTTTACTTATTTCCTTTTTTATTTGAAATTTATTTGTCCGATTTCGATTTAACATAAAATTTAAGAAAATATATAAGTTTTTTAAATTTTATAATTTTAAAATATACTAAAGACATTATTTTTTTATTCTTTAAAATTCTTAAATTTTATGTGAAATATTTAAGATTATAAAATTTTAAAACTTGTTTGGATGAATTTTTGACTTATAAACTATAAGTTAACACTTTTTTCAATTATTCAAATACTAGGGAATTTGGCCGCGCTTCGCGCGGTCTTTAGAATATATATTAAAGGATTACTTTTTTTCAATCAATTATATAGTTCTCTTTATTTTCAAACGTAATACTATCACTTTATTTTTTTTTACTTATATATTAATTATGAAGATCGTTTTGAGATGACGATTGAAATGAAACTTAACAAATTTAACATCTATAATCTATTAAATGAGGGATAGTACATTATTAATCAATATGTCAAATGTCAATATATATTTTTTTAGTAATTTTATGTTTGAACAGGTAGTTAATATGTCACTTTCTACATTTTGTTGGAATATCAATGAGTTTGAATCTTTATATTACAACATATACTGCGATATACTTTTTTTCTTGAGTATATAAGAATTATATTATAAAGTAACTGAAAAATACTAATGAAATACATCTACACATCTTATTATTCTTTTTCGTATTGATATGATAAAACTCCTTTGAATATTTCATTTTTCAATCGTTTTTGTTCCTTTTTCAAATATACAATTTAAATTTGTATGATTTTTGCATGAATCACATCTATTGATATTTTAGATTCTTTAGTTGCATTTATATCAAAGATAATTGTTATCATTTGTCAAATTTGCTTTTTCAGAATGTTATCCAAAATGTTACGCTATTATTAAGTTCAATATATTCAACCTCGAATGAGAATGTGTTTTTTTTTAAATTATTAACCTTTTTACTATATTTTAATCTATATCTTTTATATGAAATATAAAGATAAATAGATTTATATAAACTACGTAAAAATATTTGATAGATAATAAACCTCTTCACATATTATATGTATAGAAAAATAAAATTCAAAAGTTAATTAAATTAAATACTTTGATAATATGCTTTCATTTCAAATATATTTCTTGCATTCTCAAATCAATGATTGCACCTCTTTCTATATGAAATTAATATATGGACCCCTAAGATATATACACATTACTTAGTATATTAAAATAATTTAAAATCTTAATCATAATTAATCAATACTCATATGAAAAGTTTTTTATGAACAAAATTTTGTGTTTTATTTTTATAATATATTAAAAATCAAATTAATTATTTTTATGATATATTAAAAATCAAATCAACTTATTTAGTCATTTGTATTCATCTTTTATTTAAAATTTTCAAAAGATACATACTTAACATAAATAAATTAACTTATCAAATGCATGAATAAATTTTTTTGGCATATATTATTTGTCCTATTTTTAAATTTCATAAAATATGTATTAAATATTTATATTCACTATTTTATTTATTTTGATCTATATTAATTATACTTCAAAAGAGTTATAAAAATATGATTTTCATAGTATATAAAATACAAGAATTTAATATTATAAATATTTGCGTGGAGCGCAATTAACGTATAAGTAAACCAAAGCAAAAAGAGAACAATTTTGACTAAAAGATTTACAAAATCTTCAATTATGGGATCAATATTTTCATTTATTATATTTTATTTTCAATTACTTCTTTCAGTTCATATAAAATAAAACATGAAATAAAAAAATTGATAAACTAAAGTGGGATAAAAAATAAATAAATAAAATTATAAAAACGTGGTTCATCAAATTATACTATTTTTTTTCAATTGTTATTTTTTATGTTGGCAAATAAATTAAATATCTTCTATCATAGTTTATATATATATATATATATATAACATTTTCCTCATCATGAGTACATCAAATATGAATTAAAATACATTAACATTTGCCTCAAAAGATTGTCTTACAATACACATTTATATAGATATTTATTAAGAAACACAATAAATTATCATAAGTTTACACATTTAAAATTTGAGAGCTATGAGGGGTTATAAAGATAATGGAAATATAAACTTAGACCCTAAGATTCTGTGGTCAAGAATTGATCTCTTGAACATGAGTAACTAAAAAGCAAGAAAAAATCAATATGCATAATTCATAAGATTTTCCTCTATCATGAGTACATCAAATATGAATTAGAATACAATAACATTTGCTTAAAAAAGGATTGTCTTACAATACACATTTAAAATTTGAGAGTTATGAGGAGTTATAGAGATTATAGAAATATAAGTTATAAATATAAAGAGATATATATTTCTAGTTATGAGGAGTTATAGAGATTATAGAAATACAAGTTATGAATATAAAGAGATACATATTTCTTAGTTTAAGAAGGAAAATTAATGAGATTAATTTACGGGAATGCTAAATTCAAAGTTCTAATTATGTTTGTAAGTTTAGTTTCTCCCTTATCTATTTAATAGGAGAAAATGAAAAGGAAAGAAACTGAAAATGTTATTAATAGCAAATTACAATAAAAAAAAGTTCTCTATTCGAAATTTATTTTATTAGTCACAAATTTACATATATTCTCATATGGTTTCATTAATAACTTAAAAAATGTAAACTTTATATGTTTAATTAAAACAACAACAATGTGGTGTATTCTTACAAAGTGATATCGGGTGTGCTCAATTCGAATATAGCATTAAAAATATTCAATACTAAAAAACATATTTATTTAATTATTTTTTGATTGATTACTAATATACTAAACCATATCATATACTTTTAGAGACAAAAATATTCAGTAGATATTAAAAAAGTGTACCATAGGTGATATATCTTTAATTCAACCATGGAAAAATCTAAAATATTAATTATATATATATATACAAAAACAAAAATGTGCATCTTTTCATCTTGAACAACAACAATGAATGAAATAATCATTCTTTGTTCAAAATGAAGAAATAAAATAAAAGAGAACAAAATAATGTTAATTGAAATCAAAATAATAAAACAATGAATCTTCAAATGTTTGAAAATCAATCAAACTTTTATACTACAACAACTCTCTATGCATGAATCTCCAAGATAATTAAGTTTCTTTCTTCATTTTGTTGTACTTGTACCAAATAATGTGATGAATCTTTCAAGAATTTACCGATGATCTTCATCAAAGTGAAGATCATATCGTGACATCATCTTTTCAATGTCTTATTTTTTTATTACTTAACTACATGATTGATGAAGAAAAAGATGAAGAAAATAAAATTAAAAGATTATACTACTAAAAAGAAAGAATGAGAAAATAGAAATGAACATGCAACATCTCCATAGATAATTGGTATTTATAGATAAAATAAGTAATAAAAATAGTTAAAAGAGAATTGAAAAGACATGTTATTTAAGTAGAGAATGTCAATAGATGGGGTTTTTTGTAACTCATTTCATATAATTACAATATTAAATATGATTGAATTTTATAATTAAATAAAAAAAATATTTTATGAAAATAATAATAAAAAAAAAGAAGAAACAAATAGAGGCCATATAGAGGTGCCACATCAGCGGTTTTGGATTCAGATATATATATATATATTGATTCTAAAAATGCTTAGAAACTAATTTAACTTAAAAACACTTGAAATAAGTTAATTCAAATAGACTTAATTATACATCGATGTATCAATAGTTTGGAGTCTTTAAAATTTCTTTTTAAAAAAGTTTATTTTTTTTCTTAAAAAAACTCAACTACGAATCAAAATCAAATAAACAAATTGGTACACAACACAATAGGTAACCAGCATGGTGGACACGAAAATATTGTAATGTTTTATTACTGATTGTGATTGCAGCACGCCAGGCAACCTACTCTCTCACGTGCTATATTAGTGAACTTCTATATAGAAGAATCAGCGGAGAGTTGGAGAACCACGTTAGCAGTATACGACAAGGAAGATTTCCAGTGTACAGTGTGAGTGTGTGTAATTTATAATCAACAAAATTAGCAGTGGCCGAGTTATCTTTGAGTTTTTCAAAAACAAGAAGAGGGAGGGAGGAAGAAGCAATGGCGGAGTCTCAGTTGGTTCACCCTCCTTTATTCACCTATATCTCAATGATCACTCTGCTCACTTTAGTACCCCCTTTTGTTATTCTCATGTAAGTTCATCCTCTTTACTTCAAAAATCTATCAATTTCACATATCTTATACTTGTTTCTGTGTTTCAAGATTGGACTTTTTGTTTTCCTTATGTGGGTTTTTATAAAGATTGATTCTTTTATACTACTTTCTAGTGGACTGTTCATTTCTTTTGTGGGTTTTTATCAAGATTGCTTCTTTGTATACTTTTTATATGATTTGGGTCATTAGGAGGGCTAGAGATTTTTCTTAGAAGGTTAAAAGTTAGCATCTTTAAATGATGGAGGTGTTCTTACCACCTCACATGCACCTCAAGTAACTCTTTAGACCAAGGCTTATGCAAATTAGAAGAAATAATTGTTGTGTTTTTGCCTCTATTGTAATTTGAACCCTTGTTACCATGGTTATTGTCCACTTTGGACTTTGCATGCGCCTTAAGAAAATTAACATGAATAATGTATAGTGTTAGGTTGGGAAATGATTTGGGAAATAAAGTAATTAATGTTGATGGTAAAATAGGAGATACGTTAAACGTGATAAAGTAAAAGTGGAAATCTATAGCGAATACAGTAGTTTCTTGTGTATGGTTCAATGCTTTCTTTCCAGAGACGATTGTTAGTTTGACTACATAGACAAAAGGGAGTAATAATGAAACTGGGAAGTGATAAAGATTCCAGTTTTATAACAAAAGCGATACATTCAGACATGTGAATGGTGTAAAGTTGGTACAGAAAGCAAGGTTGATAAATGGATCTAAACGACATGAAGTCTGTTAATGTTTCACTGGGCTGGTTTAGCTTATTAGTTGCTCAGTTCGCAGAATAGTCTATTAATGAGGACATGAATCTATGTAATTGATTTATCTTGGAAATATGATGTGTTACATGCAGGTGGTATACAAATGTTCATGCTGATGGATCTGTATTGCAAACATATAATTATCTAAAGGAGAATGGCCTGCAAGGACTAATTGACATTTGGCCAAGACCCACTGCAATTGCGGGAAAAATAATAATTTGCTATGCTCTATTTGAGGCTACACTTCAGCTTTTGTTGCCTGGTAAAAGGGTTGAAGGACCGATATCTCCAACTGGACACAGGCCTGTCTATAAGGTAATTGATGATAATTCTACAGGAAATTTTCCCTGGGGTCTGTTTTATAATGTGAATTCTTGAATTGCAAAATGTTACTGTGGCTGGTTTATTTCACTGTTATTTGATTTCGTGACATGGTGAAAGACTTTTCTGCGATTACTTTACAGTTAATACACTTCAAATTTTGAATTATGTTTTGTCTTATGGCAGGCAAATGGCATGGCAGCATATACAGTGACACTAATTACCTATCTCAGCCTTTGGTGGTAAGAAGTTCCATTCACATACTATAGACATTTTACTTGCCCTAGAATTCTGAAAATTTGACTCTATAGAGTGCTGTTTTGGTAAATCATACCGGTATTTTTTGGCGAATAGCAGCTTTGCATGGGAAAGTATTATGGCTTCCTTTTTGATAATAACGGAAGCTACACAGTAGCACATAGTAAATTTGGGTATCGTCCCAACTTATTAGTTTGTTTAGTTAAAATATCTATTCTTGAGTATATTTGCTGCACTATAGTTTGTGAATGTGCAGCTTCACTATAATTGGGTGTCTGATTAAAGTGAAGCCTCTCCTTTCTCTCTGTCCTCCCATTTTATGAAGCTGATCATTATAAGTTTGTCAGGAAATTGTTTATATTCTTGTGTGGTATTCATGATACTACTTGTTTGATTGTGCATGATTCACAGCCATGTTGAATATTAGTTGTTCCAGCTGTGCTTCTCAAGTAATTTAGTCTAGAAAATTAATCACCTTCTGGTCCTTATTTGTACTTTTCCCTCTTTGTCAGGTTTGGAATATTCAATCCTACAATCGTGTATGATCATCTGGGAGAGATTCTCTCTACACTAAATTTTGGAAGCTTAATCTTCTGTCTCTTTTTATACATAAAAGTAAGCATACAAAAGAATCCTCAGTGATAATGTGTTTTCCTATATACATATTACCTCTCTGATACATGATTTTGACATTTACAAGGGTCATGTTGCACCATCTTCCACTGATCACGGTTCATCAGGGAACATAATAGTTGACTACTATTGGGTAAGCATCTTTGCAATACACATGAAGACTACTTCTTGTCTTCTTGTCTACTTTGTTCTGCCTTTTTTTCTTTCTCTCAATGAATGAAATTGGTGATACTAGAAAGGCCTGATTTGAATCTTGTACTTGCATTTTGCAATATCCTTGTTAAGTCATCTCATATATCTTAACCTAGGGATTTCCTTCTTTTACTCTTTTAGGGGATGGAGTTGTATCCTCGCATTGGCAAACACTTTGATATCAAGGTCTTCACAAACTGCAGATTTGGCATGATATCTTGGGGACTCCTCCCTATTACCTACTGTATAAAGCAGGTAAATGCTCTAAGGAAGTGCTCGAAAGTGAGAATGAAGGTTCCTATATTTTGCAGTTCTAGAGCCTTAAATTTCGTTATTGTTGCTAGCCCTCTTGTCACTGTTGATGGATAGTAATTTGGTTTCTTTAGTCAGGCTATCAAGAAATAACTAATTTTGTTTGTTTTCTGTTATTTGACTTTGAAATGCAGTAGGCTCCAAGATAAATTCTTTTTTTTAATTCTTCTGTACTAGCAGCATCCAGGAGAAAGGGAGGGGCATTATTTAAATTACTTTTTGTTTATATTCTGGAAGTCCCATAACTCAGCAGTCTTAACTTTTGTTCTTGTTCTTTCATCTTAGGAGCCCCTAACAGTATTCGGTTACTGTCAATATAAGGACCTGTTGATTTACATTCAATTCCAACTTTTGGAGTTTGAAAGTTCACAGTATTTTTAATGTATGCTTTTCGATTTGGCAGTATGAAGAATATGGAAGTCTCTCTGATTCCATGCTTATACATACCATAATAACGTTGGTGTATGTCACGAAATTCTTTTGGTGGGAAGCAGGTTACTGGAACACCATGGATATTGCTCATGACAGAGGTTTGTTCATGCTTTGTATTTGTTCGTCGTTTTTAGTGCCTTACCTTAGCTCTCCTGTGCTATGTTGGTTTCCTATTTCCCTACCATGAACGCAAGATATTAATGTTTTCTGTATGTTGATGTTGTTTTGGCAGCCGGTTTTTACATATGCTGGGGTTGCTTGGTATTTCTTCCATGTATGTACACTTCTCCTGGCATGTACCTTGTCAAACATCCTGTAAATCTTGGACCTCAGGTACTTTTGACTCCCCAAAGAATATGCCATATGTTATTTAGATGCTAGTTCATTGTCCATAGGATGTTACTTCTGATCCATTTTTACCTAAGATTTTGACTTACTATCTTTCTATACCAAAATTATCATTTGTGAGAACAGCTTTCGGCGAACAATCTGTCGCTCTTTTTCATCCACTGGATACTGGTTATAGATCTTCAAGATGGTCGATAGCTTACGATGATATTTTCAGTGGAACATTTCTTGCATTATACCTACCTACAGAAATAAAGTACTTGTATTACAATGTGAATGTCCAGTACAGTATGGATTGAAATTATAAGCATTATAGAACATCTGAATAAGCTGAAAATATAAGTATATTTTATTCTCCAAGCTGTATGGTTCACAAAAAATGTTAGTGTACTTGCTTCTTTCACCATAACTAGTCTGTTAGCTCTGTGCTTGTGATGGCTCTGACTCTTTTCTTTTTTCGCAGCTTGCAATTTCTATCCTAGTAGCTGGTATTCTCTGCGTATACATAAACTATGATTGTGACAGACAGAGGCAAGAGTTCCGCAGAACAAATGGCAAAGCCCTTGTCTGGGGAAAGGCTCCTTCAAAGGTTGGAGGATAGCATTTATGATTTACTCCCGCTGTCCCAACTTATATGATATGATTATATTTACTTCCACTAATATTATGCATTAGTCAACTTGACATTTTAAACTCCATTTCTAGTCAAATATTTTAGAAATTCTCTTTCCCCTTCGTAATAATATCTGATTCTGTTTCTATTTTTGTGTAGATTGTCGCCTCATACACTACTACAACTGGCGAAACTAAAACCAGCATTCTCCTGACATCTGGATGGTCAGTTCTTTTCTTTAACCTTGTTAACTTTATAGGAACAAATAGTTACTCTTGTTCCGCCACCAATTTTCCAGTTTACAAGCTGTAGTCAATTGAACCACCAAATTTGTTCTTTATAAGCTGTACGAGATTGCTGTTACAAAAGAGTGCTAAATGAGCTAGAATGTGTAGTTCAGAGAAAATCTTTACCGTTTTGCTCTCATTTGCTCTTTAACTATTTCTCAAGAACTCGATGCTGATAGTACTGTAAACTTCAGATGCAACACTAAATATAAACTTCAAACATTTTGCAGGTGGGGCTTATCGCGGCATTTCCATTATGTTCCAGAAATACTAGCTTCGTTTTTCTGGAGTGTGCCAGCTCTTCTCAACCATGTAAGCTTTTGCTTACACCAAATAGACAGAATCTTACATTTTTATGCATATCAAGAAGAAATTTAAAAATATTCTGCCTCCTCTCTATCATTATTGTGCTGTCTACTTAAGGTACTGGAATCTAACCAATCCATTCTCCTTCATAACTTTTTCTCATTGCAGTTCATGCCCTACATCTATGTAATCTATCTGACGGGCCTCCTTTTGGATCGAGCCAAAAGGGATGACGAAAGGTGCAAGTCGAAGTAAGCAACTCAATCTATTATAAAAACTTGATCATTATGCAATCCAATACACAAAGAACCTCGCATGCAAACAAACAGATGTTTTTGTTGTTTTTATAGTTGAGAACTAAAATTCTCTCCCTTGTGCACAATACACTAATGTTTCGAAATTAGGATAAGTAACTACAGGGACATCTCCATTCTCCAATAGGCAGAGATGGCAAAGAGCTTTTTTATTTTCCCTGGAACTCAATTTTCATTTTTTAGTTAAGGAAATGGCGAAATTATAGTCCATTGTATGTCCTACTGAGAGAGATACAGAGAGTTCTTGCCGGAAGCTATGTTGCTTGGATCCTCCAAAAATGCTGCCCACACACGTCTTTGGAAGATCCAAGCTACATAGGGCTAAAAACTGATATGAATAGACGTCTTTATCTGAGGTTTCCTTGTCCAGCCCCTCATAAAAGGATGTTACTTTTAATATAGTCTTGTTTTGATAAGCTCGAGGCATAAGCAGCTCGAGGTATGAAGTTAGATTGAACTAAAACTGATGAAAAGGTTTAGCGCAAGCATTTTACCCCCCTAATATCAGTAAACAACAGGACGTTTCAATCTCTTTCGTGTCTTATGAAAATCTAGTGAAGGTGAGAGTTTGACAATGTCTTGCTTCTTTGCAGGTATGGCAAATACTGGAAAAAGTATTGTGAAAAGGTGCCTTACCGGGTAGTCCCTGGAATTTATTAGTGATTCTTGAGCTTCAACTGATGAACTGTCTTTAATAGTGCTGCTTCTAGTATTGTAGTAGTATTTAGACCATGAAAAATTTTCTTCTTTCTAATAACAGATAGTATTAAATAATAGTATTAAATAATATTAGTATTTACTGTGTACTAATNCTTCTAGTATTGTAGTAGTATTTAGACCATGAAAAATTTTCTTCTTTCAATAAAGCACTTTTAGTTGGAACCAACATCTCATTTCTATGGTTGTAAGTTGTAACACGATGAAAAAATCAGCTTGAAATAGATATTTCGTGAAATTAGTTGAGGTGCATGAAAATTGATTCGGACTCTATGATCATAAAGGTAACCAGCTTGAAATATTGTTCCAATTAAAATGAGCACTAAAACAGAGTTCGGAGCCTAAAGGGCAAAAATTGTTTGACAAAAATTCTAAAAAGGCATATCACAATCAAAATCATTGACCTAACAGCGATTTTGTCCAAAAAAAATTTTCATTTTAAAAAAGAAAATAGCTATCCGTGCAGCGTTTTTGAGAAACGCTTTTTTTTTTTAAAAATAAACCAAAACCAATTATTTTTTACAAATGCCACGATTTAGGCGGAGAAGTTTTTTTTCTTAAAAATCGCTTCCCCAATTTTGGTGAAAGTTTTTTTTTTTTTTTAATTTTTAAGTGGTTTTCTATCAGCGGGAAGATAATTATATCTTTATCTTCATTAATTTACTATTTTTTTATTAGTAACCTGAATATACAAATGCTAATAAAATTGGAAAAATAAATTTCACCAAATTTGTTTTTTTTTTAAAAAAAAATCCTAAAAACGCTTTATTTTTTAAAAATGGAAAAAAAATTGGACAAAATCGCTGGTAAGTCAACGATTTTGATTGTTTAACAGAGTAACAGAGTCAAACCAAAATCGCTATCCTACTAAGCGATTTTGCTCCTTTGGTTAATTTTTTTTTATAATGCCCTTTTGAAAATTTTTATCCATTTTTTTTGCGTTATAAACTTCGTACTCCACTAAAACATAAGCTTTACTTCCTAAAGGTACTTTGGTCAGTGGGCAAGTATATTATTTTTACATTTTTGGTTCATCGTATAAAAAGATTGACTACATAAGCATGGATGATTTATACTTGCAACACAATTGAACATAATTCTAATTAAATTTTACTTTGAACTTTAATTAAACTCCTTATTAATGACAATAGTTATAATTTCGATTAAAGAGCACTTTCGATTGGGCTGTTAAAACGATGTATACTTAATTACGAGATAAATAAGAAAATAAATCTTGCAATATCTATGATCTAGACATGGGAAACATTTCAACACTTGAGTCAAGTTTTTAATATTTTTTTTACTAAGCACATGTGCGATATTTGACAACTTATATCACTTACCCATGATCTTGCCAAATCAGTATGCGATGACACAGTCCCCACGGATCTCCAATAATTAATTTCTAAACAAGTATAAGATATTTTCCATGTGATTATATGCCCTTAACAAATCATCACATGTTCTATATACACATATTTTATTGGATTATTCTTTAGTATTATATCTAAAAAAAAATTTCTTTATCTATCTTTTTTAATATTTGAGAAGGCACATTCACACATGCTCAAATATGTAGAGTTCGGAGCTAAAAAGATAAAAAAAATTATCAAAATTCAAAAGAGCACATTAAATTTTTTTAAAATCAAAAGATCAAAATAGTTCTTGACGAATCGATTTTCCTATGACAAAATGATTGAAAATAGCTTTCCTAGAAGCGATTTTGTTTAAAAACTTTTTTTCTTTAAAAAATGGTTGTTGCGACAGTAATTTTAAGTCGAATTTTGTTTTCCTTACATCGCTGCAGGAGCAGCGTTTTTCATTCCTATTATTAATGTGCTATTAATTTTCATTCCTGTTGTTAATTATTAACAATATAAAAATGATTAACAAGAACAACAATATACTCAATAAAATTGTTGAAGCATGAGGTTAATAGAATTTTATATCATAATAATAATAATAAAAGAATATTGAATCCAAAAAAAATTCAAAAGGGGCAAGATTGAACACATCAAAAAAAGAAATTCCTGATTTATCTTTTTAATTTTATCAAAATCGCCGGAAGTATAGTGGTTTTAAAAAAACTTATTTTTGAATTCATAACCAAAATCGCTGCTATTTTGAAGAAAAAAAGTTTTTTTTTTTTGAGAAAATCGCTTATAAGACAGCGATTTTTATTTTTCTAACAAACGGAGTTTTGTCAGAAGAAATTCGCTCCCATGAAGTGATTTTATCCTTTTGGTTAATTTTTTTTTTTGATGTGCCGTTTTGATTTTTTGAAAGAAAAAAGTTATCCTTTTGACTTCGGACTCGAAATATATACGAAAAAAGTTTGAGATCCTCTTAATTAAATTGTTCCTTAATGTATCGTATATTTGAAATAAATTGCAATTTACTCTAAACAGAATTGTCATAAAGGAGATTTTGTTGAAGGATTTCTTATTGACTCATAAAAAGATATATGTACGACATGTTTAATTTGAAATTAAATAATTAAAGCTAGAAATTTAAAGATCTAGATCTAAAATAAGTACTACGTACTTATTATTGTGTTATTATTATACACATTTTATACTATAAGTCATTGCATATGCATACATAATTTGTGTTAAAAACAATATAATTCAGTTAAACTCACGGTCCGATCAAGTTTTATAGAGATCAAAATGATCTATTTTTAAAAGGTCATAATATGTTTGTCAAACTTTTGGGAGAAGTGCTTATCTGCTGTTTTTCTTAAGCTAAAAAATATAGTTTTTTTCTCAAAAATATTTTTTTCTAAGAAATTACACTTAGAAACACCTTTTGAAAGCTTAATCAAAACTCAAAAGTACTTTACCGATTAATTGACCAAACACAAATTACTTCTCAATCAGAAAGTATTCTTTTTTTGAAAAATACTCCCATTGTCTTATTTACATGTATATAAAATACTCTGTCCTATTTATGCGTATATATTGTCCTATTCTCATATTTTTTTTTTAACAAGAATGATCTAATTTGACTTGACACAAAGTTTAAGAATATAATTTTTTTAAAAAAAATTTGCTGTCCTAAATTAAAGTTAAGTCAAATGTACAAAATTATCCTTTGATCTCGTGACCTTAAACATGCCACGTGGAAAGCTGAAATTAAAATGTTACTCCATCCGTCCCGAAATGTTAAACATGTTGCACTTATCGAAAGTTAAATTGACTAATTTTTAAAGATAAATTAGATCACATTAATTCGATATTTTAAACAAAAAAATTAGATATTCTAAAACTATATAAAAAATATTATAAATTACAATTTTTTATATATTAATATGATGAAAAAATGTATCTTAAAATGTTAGTCAAAGTTTTTATAGTTTGACTCTAAAAATAGAAACCATGACAAATAATAACGGACAGAGGGAATATCAAAAAACAGAGAGGCCATTCATTTTGAAACAGACAAAAAAAAAAAGTCATTCTTTTTTAAACGAAAAAAATGGATCATTTTACCCTATTGATTTATTTTCAAATTTTCAAAAGCATTAACTCTAAATAAATTGAATGTATGATGTGGAACGGAGAAAGTACTTTTTAAAATATTAGATTTTATAAGATTAACCAAACAGATTATTAAATGAATGATAAGAGGTTCTTCATATAATTGTCGAGTTCCCATCTGTCTTTAGCATGGCAAAATTGAAAAAAGGAATCTCAAAATTAGGTGCTCAATCATTCTTGGAGATAGCATTATAATTTATATGTTAGTACAGTACCATACATACATTTATTTATTTTGAATTAGTAATTTATATGTTAGTACAGTACCATACATACATTTATTTATTTTGAATTAGTAATTTGTTAATAAAACGCGTCATATACTGACAAAGGGTTACTACGATGTACAACTCAGACCGATCGACGAGGAGGACACACACATATTTCATAATTTTTTTAATTACTCAAAATTTAATTATTAGTAGATCTACATGTGTTTTGAGTTCCTCGATACTTTATTTTCATTTCATGTATTAATGGTGAAAAGATAAATATTTATGTACTTGGGATTTAGGTCATTAATTAAACATCTATAGTTAGCTAAGTGACATACATACATTACAAATAAAAAAATATTTTAGCGACATTAAATATTAATATTAATAAAGAGTGGTAAAGCCTTTACAAGCATTAGTTAAGTGTTATTAAAACCAATTTTGCTAAAGACTTTAGAGACATATATAAAGAGTGACAATTACCGCTAAAAATACATATTTAGCGATTCTTAATTGTGATTATTTTTGTTGTAATGATATGAAATGCACAAGTAACTAATTTGAGACTATATAATAGAGTTAAATCAATGATTATTGTTGAGTCTATTTATTCGAGTCATTTTTAGGAAATAGAATATGTCTAACTCTATTATCAGATTTTAATATCTTCACTTAGATAACAGAAATGAGTCAAAAATATTCTTAAACTATGTCAAATAAATAAAATGTTTTCTATTTATGAGTTTGATACAAAAATGCTCTTGTCGTCAATACTTTAATTTAAAATTATCATTATTGTTATTTAATATGTTAAAAATGCTTAGTTTCCATATAAATATATTATTTATTTTCTTTTTATACATTTTTTTTTAATAAGATGAGTGTTCAAATGACTGTGAAGGCTCGAATTCGAAACTTTTATTACTGACTGCTACAGCTAAGCACACGGGAACGTGTTCCTAGAATCTTGAAGCCAAAAGAAAGGTGGGAAATACATCCCAACAACAAATTTTTTTAAAATAATAAAATCGTACGTATCTGTATTTCTTTGTTGTCAACTGTCTCAGTCAATTTCTCAAATTTTTTTTTGTTTTTATAAATAGAAGGGAAACTTTAACATTAAGTCCAGACCAATCTTAATTAATTTTCTCTAAAAGTAGAAACAACAAAGTTATAATACCTAAGCTAAAATGACTATTGTTGTTGAAAATCAAGCTGAAGTTGCTGAGTGTGGATGTTTCCTTAATGCATGGCTTTGGTTCAAACAATTAGTTAAAAGTTTAATGGTTAAGGTTGTAGATAATGCAATTAGTGCAAAGAAATTAGGAAAAGAAGATCCTAGAATAATTGTTCATTCTCTCAAAGTAGGGTTTGCTATAACTCTAGTCTCACTCTTCTACTATTTTGAGCCTAAATTTGAGTATCAAGGTTTTGGTGTTTCTGCAATGTGGGCTGTTCTTACTGTCGTCGTCGTCTTCGAATTTACTGTTGGTAAGTCATTACACTCTATTTTTTTGTAAAACATGTCATGTTATATGGCTAGTTATCTTTTAGCTGATCAGAAGACTGTTCGACATAAAAGTTAACAACTCTAGAAAAAAAGATAGTGCATGTTGGCTTATACACACCACTAAACATTTTTACTTGAATTTTTTGCCTTATTTCATTTTAGATTATGAATTTATTACTATGTTTTAGTTGATTAAAATTTATATTTGTTGTTTTGCAGGAGCAACACTTGGAAGAGCTGTAAATAGAGCAATTGCAACATTCTTAGGTGCTTCAGTAGCTGGTGGAATTCATCGATTAGCTTGTTTCTCTGGGTCAAAGACAATAGAGCCTATTTTACTTGGATTTTTTCTCTTCTTAATAGGTAATTCATTAAAAAAATTAAAAAACACCCATATATTTTGACTAACTAAATTTAGATACGCCCCGATCTGTTACATGACATAACAAACTATGTTAGATCAGAAGTGTATTTAAGTTCAGTTAGTCAAGCAAAAGGGTATTATGAATGTTTTCGGTAGTTTTCTCTAAAGATTATATGTGTTGTAACGAATGCTATTTTTTGTACATGCAGTTGCAGTAGTGACATATTTGAGATTTCTCCCAAAGTTGAAGGCAAGATATGACTATGGTGTCCTTGTTTTTATTTTGACATTTTCATTGGTGTCCGTTTCTGGTTATCACGATAAACAAGTGTTGGAAATGGCAGAAACAAGGATAACCACTATTCTTATAGGATGTGACATTGCTGTACTTGTTTGCATTTTCATATGTCCTGTTTGGGCTGGTCAACAACTTCACGATAAAATTTCATCAAATTTTGAAAAAATTGGCTCTTTTCTTGAAGGTATGTATATATAGTTTTTATTTTTATACTTTATGTTACATAAACCAAAATTAGAAATGAGTTATATAATCTTGGATTTTGTTAACATGACAGTGTTTGGGACTGATTACTTAAACACATCAAGTGGGGAAGCTAGTGAACAAAAAACATCTGATTTGGAGGGATATAAAAGTGTGCTTAATTCAAAAACCGCTGAAGAAGTACTGGTGAGTAGTCACATAAATTGAGACAGTTTTTTGAAAACAAAAATATTATTAGAACATAACGAGTACTTGTAATTTTCTCATTAATTTTTTCATTCATGTTTTTGTAGGCTAATTTTGCAAGATGGGAGCCTAGACATGGGAAGTTTAGGTATCGTCATCCTTGGGGTCGATATTTGGAAATTGGTGGCATTGCTAGAGATTGTGCTTTTCGAATTCACGCCCTAAATGACTATCTTAACTATGAAACTCAGGTAATTATAATTTCTATCGAGTCAATCTAACTAATTCTCGAAACTAAATTAGATTAATTTAATATTTTAAATTAAAATAAAATTCAGATATTTGAAAACTAGACTATTTATGATATGAGTAAGTTGTTATTTACTCATATCAATATGATGAAAAGAATATTTATCAAATAAACAAAAGGTGGGCTTATTTTGAACTTTTGACCTTCCAAATATTCAAAGGTCAATAAGTTTTAACTTTTGACCTTGAAAAGTGACCGAGACAAGTAACTGTCAATATCAATTATTTTCGTGAAGTTATATGTATATGGTCCTACTTAAACATATGGAATGACTAGCTAATTAATTAACTAATCTACTACAATTATTGCAGGTTGAACAGGAAATTAGAACTAAAATTCAAGAACCATGCAAGAAGGTGAGCACAGAATGTGGCCATGTTTTAAAAGAACTAGCATTGGCTATGAAGACAATGACATATCCACACACCATTACAATCCACATTGACAATGCAAAAATTGCTGCTGAAAATCTCAAGACCTTGCTCCACACAAATAGTTCATGGGAGGGAATAAATTTTTCTGATGTCATTCCTATGGCAACAGTAGCTTCATTACTCATAGAAATAGTTTCTTCTAGCGTAAAGATGGTGGAATCATTTGATAAACTTGCTACCTCAGCAAGATTCAAGAAGACTAATCAACTCGCCCCGGTGAGAGTAAGAACTAATAGTTGGAAAACTAGAGTAACGCCAGATCAGCCGAGTACAGAAAGTGTACATCATGATGTTGCAGGAGAGTGAGGACTAGTGACGAAGTCAGAATTTCTAAGAGATCCGCAAAATAAGTATGGTGTTGTGTAACAAGAAGTTTTGTTACACAATATGTAACTTCCCCTGTGAAGAAATTTTGTTAGATGAAACTTTTAGGCAATTATTTGTTTAGAACCTTTATGGTGTATATAATGTCAATAAAAGGCAACTTTTTTATCTCAAAAAAGTTACTCAACCTTGTTTTAAATAAAAGGCAACTTTTTTATCTCAAAAAGTTATTCAACCTTGTTTTGTAACACAATAGTCAATCAACTAATGGTAGTTCAAAAATTTACTCCATATTTTATAATATAAAAGTCACTCAACTATTGTTATTCAACCCATTGACTCTAACATCATTCGTAACGAATAACCTGTTATTAATATTGTCCGGTTAAGCATAGATCTGTAATCGATATATATCTAATCTCTTATGTTTTGTCGATATGTGACTTCTTTAAGTTAAATGTCACAACTAACGTTTATAATCATAGGTAAACCGTCTAATAGAAGTGTTGACTAGTAACTTAAAAAAATTAGACAGGTTATCAATGACGATACATTAAAATAGACTAATAAAGTAAAAAAAAAAATCCACTATATCAAATGCATATATAAGCTGCAACCTTTGTGATTTGTGGGTATAGCAAATAAAAAGTTGTCTCCTATTGTTTTTTTTTTCTTTTGGACAAGTGTTAACATTTTTGATGGGCCACTAAAAAGCAGTGTAACGCTAGTAATTGTGTGAAAATATTTATCAGATCATAGTACAGTATCTATATCTTTTTCACTTTAATCACATAAGTTATGACTTGTCAAATTCTCTTATCTGACTACTAATAATAATTGATTACAATTTTGAGGTCGTAGCATATGTAATTATTTAAAGTTGGGAAAATCGTAGAGATTTAAGTTGAAATTTCGGAAGAAATAAATATTTATTTTATTTAGAAAGTATAGATATTTATGAAATATATATAAAAAAAATTACTATATCAACGTTGTATAATAATATGTCAAGTCGAATTATGATTCACCCAAACCATAGTTTAGTTCTCTCAAAATTGAGTTAAAAATCTTAGCTTTCTTACATTATTGTGATTGATCATCACATATATAATTAACAATATCTTAGTTTCAGACTTGATCATGTAATTGTGATTGTCCCTCAATTGTCACTCTTCACAATTGCAATAACTTGTTATACCTAAATATATATACAGACAATAATTCATAGTATGTGATTTTTTATTTGAAATTAACTCGAATTTTTCGAGTGTTTTAAATTAATCATATCGATAAGTTTCAAAACATAAAATTTAAAATACGCAAAGTCTCAAATCAAGAGATAAAATTTAATACTCAAAATTAAGAATCAGAATATAATAAATACACAAACAAAAGAATGGAATGTTATAACTTTATTCTTCAAATATATAATTGAGATGTAACGCAAATTTAATCGTAATTATAAAATAGAAACAAAAACTATGACATGTAGCAAGGACATAATTATTAGTAGTGAGTAGCTAGTTAGGACCCAGTGTCAAACATCCTGTAAATCTTGGACCTCAGGTACTTTTGACTCCCCAAAGAATATGCCATATGTTATTTAGATGCTAGTTCATTGTCCATCGGATGTTACTTCTGATCCATTTGTACCTAAGATTTTGACTTACTATCTTTCTATACCAAAATTATCATTTGTGAGAACAGCTTTCGGCGAACAATCTGTCGCTCTTTTTCATCCGCTGGATACTTGTTATAGATCTTAAAGATGGTCGATAGCTTACGATGATATTTTCAGTGGAACATTTCTTTCATTATACGTACCTACAGAAATAAACTACTTGTATTACAATGTGAATGTCCAGTACAGTATGGATTGAAATTATAAGCATTATAGAACATCTGAATAAGCTGAAAATATAAGTATATTTTATTCTCCAAGCTGTATGGTTCACAAAAAATGTTAGTGTACTTGCTTCTTTCACCATAACTAGTCTGTTAGCTCTGTGCTTGTGATGGCTCTGACTCGTTGCAATTTCTATCCTAGTAGCTGGTATTCTCTGCGTATACATAAACTATGATTGTGACAGACAGAGGCAAGAGTTCCGCAGAACAAATGGCAAAGCCCTTGTCTGGGGAAAGGCTCCTTCAAAGGTTGGAGGATAGCATTTATGATTTACTTCCGCTGTCCCAACTTATATGATAATTATGATTATATTTACTTCCACTGATATTATGCATTAGTCAACTTGACATTTTAAACTCCATTTCTAGTCAAAATATTTTAGAAATTCTCTTTCCCCTTCGTAATAATATCTGATTCTGTTTCTATTTTTGTGTAGATTGTCGCCTCATACACTACTACAACTGGCGAAACTAAAACCAGCATTCTCCTGACATCTGGATGGTCAGTTCTTTTCTTTAACCTTGTTAACTTTATAGGAACAAATAGTTACTCTTGTTCCGCCACCAATTTTCCAGTTTACAAGCTGTAGTCAATTGAACCACCAAATTTGTTCTTTATAAGCTGTACGAGATTGCTGTTACAAAAGAGTGCTAAATGAGCTAGAATGTGTAGTTCAGAGAAAATCTTTACCGTTTTGCTCTCATTTGCTCTTTAACTATTTCTCAAGAACTCGATGCTGATAGTACTGTAAACTTCAGATGCAACACTAAATATAAACTTCAAACATTTTGCAGGTGGGGCTTATCGCGGCATTTCCATTATGTTCCAGAAATACTAGCTTCGTTTTTCTGGAGTGTGCCAGCTCTTCTCAACCATGTAAGCTTTTGCTTACACCAAATAGACAGAATCTTACATTTTTATGCATATCAAGAAGAAATTTAAAAATATTCTGCCTCCTCTATATCATTATTGTGCTGTCTACTTAAGGTACTAGAATCTAACCAATCCACTCTCCGTCATAACTTTTCCTCATTGCAGTTCATGCCCTACATCTATGTAATCTATCTGACGGGCCTCCTTTTGGATCGAGCCAAAAGGGATGACGAAAGGTGCAAGTCGAAGTAAGCAACTCAATCTATTATAAAAACTTGATCATTATGCAATCCAATACACAAAGAACCTCGCATGCAAACAAACAGATGTTTTTGTTGTTTTTATAGTTGAGAACTAAAATTCTCTCCCTTGTGCACAATACACTAATGTTTCGAAATTAGGATAAGTAACTACAGGGACATCTCCATTCTCCAATAGGCAGAGATGGCAAAGAGCTTTTTTATTTTCCCTGGAACTCAATTTTCATTTTTTAGTTAAGGAAATGGCGAAATTATAGTCCATTGTATGTCCTACTGAGAGAGATACAGAGAGTTCTTGCCGGAAGCTATGTTGCTTGGATCCTCCAAAAATGCTGCCCACACACGTCTTTGGAAGATCCAAGCTACATAGGGCTAAAAACTGATATGAATAGACGTCTTTATCTGAGGTTTCCTTGTCCAGCCCCTCATAAAAGGATGTTACTTTTAATATAGTCTTGTTTTGATAAGCTCGAGGCATAAGCAGCTCGAGGTATGAAGTTAGATTGAACTAAAACTGATGAAAAGGTTTAGCGCAAGCATTTTACCCCCCTAATATCAGTAAACAACAGGACGTTTCAATCTCTTTCGTGTCTTATGAAAATCTAGTGAAGGTGAGAGTTTGACAATGTCTTGCTTCTTTGCAGGTATGGCAAATACTGGAAAAAGTATTGTGAAAAGGTGCCTTACCGGGTAGTCC
>NC_028642.1:56589312-56602425 GCF_001406875.1 Solanum pennellii
TAAAAATAGTTGCCTTAGAAGCGATTTTATCTAAAAATTATTTTTCTTTTTAAAATTGCTGTTACGACACCAATTTTAAGTCGAGTTTTGTTTTCCTTACATCGCTGTAGGAGCAGCATTTTTCATTCCTATTGTTAATGTGCTATTAATTTTCATTCCTATTGTTAATTATTAACAATATAAAAATGATTAACAAGAAGGACAATATACTCAATAAAATTGTTGAAGCATGAGGTAAATTGAATTTTATATCATAAATAATAATAAAAGAATATTGAATCCAAAAAAAATTCAAAAGGGGCAAGATTGAACACGTCAAAAAAAGAAATTCCTGATTTTTCTTTTTAATTTTACCAAAATCGCTGGAAGTAATGTGGTTTTTAAAAAAACTTATTTTTGAATTCATTTTGAAGAAAAAACTTTTTTTGTTGTTGAGAAAATCGCTTATAAGACAACGATTTTTATTTTTATAACAAAAGGAGTTTTGTCAGAAGAAAATCCCTCTCACGAAGTGATTTTACCCATTTAGTTAATTCTTTTTCTTTATGTGTCGTTTTGATTTTGTGAAAGAAAAAAGTTACCCTTTTGACTTCTAACTCAAAATATGTACGAAAAAAGTTTGAGATCCTCTTAAATAGATTGTTCCTTGATCTATCGTATATTTGAAATAAATTACAATTTACTCTAAACAGAAGTGTCATGAAGTAGATTTTGTTGAAGGATTTCTTATTGACTCATAAAAAGATATACGTACGACATGTTTAATTTAAAATTAAATAATTAAAATTAAAAATTTAAAGATCTAGATCTAAAATAAGTACTACGTACTTATTATTGTGTTATTATTTTACACATTTTATACTATAAGTCATTGCATATGCATACATAATTTGTGTTGAAAACAATATAATTCAGTTAAACTCACGGTCAGATCAAATATTATTGAGATCAAATGATCTATTTTTAAAAGGTCATAAGATGTTTGTCATACTTTTGGGAGAAGTGTTTATCTGCTGTTTTTGTTAAGCTAAAAAATATAGTGTTTTTCTCAAAAATATATATTTTTTTAGAAAATACACTTAGAAACACCTTTTGAAAGCTTAATCAAAACTCAAAAGTACTTTATAGATTAATTGACCAAACACAAATTACTTCTCAATCAGAAAGTACTTTTTTTTTTGAAAAATACTCCCATTGTCTTATTTACATGTGTATAAAATACTCTGTCCTGTTTACGTGTATATATTATCTTATTCTCATATACTTTTTTTGTTTAACAAAGAATGATCTAGCTTGACCTTACACAAAGTTTAAGAATAAAAAAAAAGCTTTTAAATCTTGTTGTTCTAAATTAAAGTTAAGTCAAATGTACAAAATTGTCCTTTGATCTCGTGGTCTTAAACATGCCACGTGGAAAGCTGAAATTAAAATGTTATTCCCTCCGTCCGGAAATGTTTGTCATGTTACACTTATCGAAAGTCAAATTGACTAACTTTCAAAGATAAATTAGATCACATTAATTCGATATTTTAAACAAAAAAATAAGATATTCTAAAACTATATAAAAACTACTATAAATTACAATTTTTTATATATTAATATGATGAAAAAATGTATCTTAAAATGTTAGTCAAAGTTTTTATAGTTTGACTCTAAAAATAGAAACCATGACAAATAATACCGGACAGAGGGAATATCAAAAAAGAGAGAGGCCATTCATTTTGAAACAGACTAAAAAAAATGTGGTCATTCTTTTTGAAACGAAAGAATTTTATCATTTTACCCTATTGAGTATTTTCAAATTTTGAAAAGCATTAACTCTAAATAAATTGAATGTATGATGTCGAACGGAGAGAGTACATTTTAAAATATTAGATTTTATAAGATTAACCAAACAGATTATTAAATGAATGATAAGAGGCTCTTCATATAATTGTCGAGTTCCCATCTATCTTTAGCATGGCAAAATTGAAAAAAGGGAATCTCAAAAATATGGCAAAATTGGAGATAGCATTATAATTTATATGTTAGTACAGTACCATACATACATTTATTTATTTTGAATTAGTAATTTATATGTTAGTACAGTACCATACATACATTTATTTATTTTGAATTAGTAATTTGTTAATAAAACGCGTCATATACTGACAAAGGGTTACTACGATGTACAACTCAGACCGATCGACGAGGAGGACACACACATATTTCATAATTTTTTTAATTACTCAAAATTTAATTATTAGTAGATCTACATGTGTTTTGAGTTCCTCGATACATTATTTACATTTAATGTATTAATGGTGAAAAGATAAATATTTATGTACTTAGGGATTTAGGTCATTAATTAAACATCTATAGTTAGCTAAGTGACATACATACATTACAAATAAAAAAATATTTTAGCGACACTAAATATTAATATTAATAAAGAGTGGTAAAGCCTTTACAGACATTAGTTAAATGTCATTAGAATCAATGTTGCTAAAGACTTTAGAGACATATACAAAGAGTGACAATTGCCGTTAAAAATACATATTTAGCGATTCTTAATTGTCGCTAATGATTATTTTTGTTGTAATGATATGAAATGCACAGGTAACTAATTTGAGACTATATAATAGAGTTAAATCAATGATTATTGTTGAGTCTATTTATTCGAGTCATTTTTAGGAAATAGAATATGTCTAACTCTATTATCGGATTTTAATATCTTCACTTAGATAACTAAAATGAGTCAAAAATGTTCTTAAACTACATCAAATAAATAAAAATATTTTCTATTTATAAATTTGATAAAAAAAATGCTCTTGTCGTCAATACTTTAATCTAAAATTATCCGTATTATTATTTAATATGTGAAAAATTCTTATTTTCCATATATATATATATTATTTATTTTCTTTTTTTATACGTTCTTTTTTCTAATAAAGTGAGTGTCAATATGACTGTCAAGGCTCGAACTCAAACTTTTATTACTAACTGCTACAGCTAAGCACACGGAAACGTGTTCCTAGAATCTTGAAGCAAAAAGAAAGGTGGAAAATACATCCCAACAACAAATTTTAAAATAATAAAATCGTACGTATCTGTATTTCTTCGTTGTCAACTGTCTCAGTCAATTTCTCATATATTTTTTTGCTTTTATAAATAGAAAGGAAACTTTTACATTTAGTCTAAGCCAATCTTAATTAATTCTTCCCTAAAAGTAGAAACAACAAAGTTATAATACCTAAGCTAAAATGACTATTGTTGTTGAAAATCAAGCTGAAGTTGCTGAGTGTGGATGTTTCCTTAATGCATGGCTTTGGTTCAAACAATTAGTTAAAAATTTTATGGTTAAGGTTGTCGATAATGCAATTAGTGCAAAGAAATTAGGAAAAGAAGACCCTAGAATAATTGTTCATTCTCTCAAAGTAGGGTTTGCTATAACTCTAGTCTCACTCTTCTACTATTTTGAGCCTAAATTTGAGTATCAAGGTTTTGGTGTTTCTGCAATGTGGGCTGTTCTTACTGTCGTCGTCGTCTTCGAATTTACTGTTGGTAAGTCATTACACTCTATTTTTTTGTAAAACATGTCATGTTATATGGCTAGTTATCTTTTAGCTGATCAGAAGACTGTTCGACATAAAAGTTAACAACTCTAGAAAAAAAGATAGTGCATGTTGGCTTATACACACCACTAAACATTTTTACTTGAATTTTTTGCCTTATTTCATTTTAGATTATGAATTTATTACTATGTTTTAGTTGATTAAAATTTATATTTGTTGTTTTGCAGGAGCAACACTTGGAAGAGCTGTAAATAGAGCAATTGCAACATTCTTAGGTGCTTCAGTAGCTGGTGGAATTCATCGATTAGCTTGTTTCTCTGGGTCAAAGACAATAGAGCCTATTTTACTTGGATTTTTTCTCTTCTTAATAGGTAATTCATTAAAAAAATTAAAAAACACCCATATATTTTGACTAACTAAATTTAGATACGCCCCGATCTGTTACATGACATAACAAACTATGTTAGATCAGAAGTGTATTTAAGTTCAGTTAGTCAAGCAAAAGGGTATTATGAATGTTTTCGGTAGTTTTCTCTAAAGATTATATGTGTTGTAACGAATGCTATTTTTTGTACATGCAGTTGCAGTAGTGACATATTTGAGATTTCTCCCAAAGTTGAAGGCAAGATATGACTATGGTGTCCTTGTTTTTATTTTGACATTTTCATTGGTGTCCGTTTCTGGTTATCACGATAAACAAGTGTTGGAAATGGCAGAAACAAGGATAACCACTATTCTTATAGGATGTGACATTGCTGTACTTGTTTGCATTTTCATATGTCCTGTTTGGGCTGGTCAACAACTTCACGATAAAATTTCATCAAATTTTGAAAAAATTGGCTCTTTTCTTGAAGGTATGTATATATAGTTTTTATTTTTATACTTTATGTTACATAAACCAAAATTAGAAATGAGTTATATAATCTTGGATTTTGTTAACATGACAGTGTTTGGGACTGATTACTTAAACACATCAAGTGGGGAAGCTAGTGAACAAAAAACATCTGATTTGGAGGGATATAAAAGTGTGCTTAATTCAAAAACCGCTGAAGAAGTACTGGTGAGTAGTCACATAAATTGAGACAGTTTTTTGAAAACAAAAATATTATTAGAACATAACGAGTACTTGTAATTTTCTCATTAATTTTTTCATTCATGTTTTTGTAGGCTAATTTTGCAAGATGGGAGCCTAGACATGGGAAGTTTAGGTATCGTCATCCTTGGGGTCGATATTTGGAAATTGGTGGCATTGCTAGAGATTGTGCTTTTCGAATTCACGCCCTAAATGACTATCTTAACTATGAAACTCAGGTAATTATAATTTCTATCGAGTCAATCTAACTAATTCTCGAAACTAAATTAGATTAATTTAATATTTTAAATTAAAATAAAATTCAGATATTTGAAAACTAGACTATTTATGATATGAGTAAGTTGTTATTTACTCATATCAATATGATGAAAAGAATATTTATCAAATAAACAAAAGGTGGGCTTATTTTGAACTTTTGACCTTCCAAATATTCAAAGGTCAATAAGTTTTAACTTTTGACCTTGAAAAGTGACCGAGACAAGTAACTGTCAATATCAATTATTTTCGTGAAGTTATATGTATATGGTCCTACTTAAACATATGGAATGACTAGCTAATTAATTAACTAATCTACTACAATTATTGCAGGTTGAACAGGAAATTAGAACTAAAATTCAAGAACCATGCAAGAAGGTGAGCACAGAATGTGGCCATGTTTTAAAAGAACTAGCATTGGCTATGAAGACAATGACATATCCACACACCATTACAATCCACATTGACAATGCAAAAATTGCTGCTGAAAATCTCAAGACCTTGCTCCACACAAATAGTTCATGGGAGGGAATAAATTTTTCTGATGTCATTCCTATGGCAACAGTAGCTTCATTACTCATAGAAATAGTTTCTTCTAGCGTAAAGATGGTGGAATCATTTGATAAACTTGCTACCTCAGCAAGATTCAAGAAGACTAATCAACTCGCCCCGGTGAGAGTAAGAACTAATAGTTGGAAAACTAGAGTAACGCCAGATCAGCCGAGTACAGAAAGTGTACATCATGATGTTGCAGGAGAGTGAGGACTAGTGACGAAGTCAGAATTTCTAAGAGATCCGCAAAATAAGTATGGTGTTGTGTAACAAGAAGTTTTGTTACACAATATGTAACTTCCCCTGTGAAGAAATTTTGTTAGATGAAACTTTTAGGCAATTATTTGTTTAGAACCTTTATGGTGTATATAATGTCAATAAAAGGCAACTTTTTTATCTCAAAAAAGTTACTCAACCTTGTTTTAAATAAAAGGCAACTTTTTTATCTCAAAAAGTTATTCAACCTTGTTTTGTAACACAATAGTCAATCAACTAATGGCAGTTCAAAAATTTACTCCATATTTTATAACATAAGTCACTCAACTATTGTTATTCAACCCATTGACACGATAGTCATTTTTTTTTCGCATTGCTGTAAGCTAAGCAAAATCACAAAAAATGACAGAAATAATACAGGGCAAAGGACAGGTTTACAAATTACAAGAGTCGTTTGGGTAGCAGAAACAGAACTGGAAGTCCAAAAACACAAATTGCAATAAAGGAAGACATCAAGTAATAAAATCTCCTAGCACCCCTTATATCATCTCAAACTTTCCTATACATTAAACTAACAGATAACCCTTTTTATGACCAACCCCATAAAACAAAGCACATTTAAAGAAAGAATCAAAACAACAACTAACTTGTGCAATCATAGCATCCTACAGGAGGTATTCTATAGCATCTGATTGCTACATATTTTACAAGTTTACAACCAGGGATGGATTGGAATATTCTATCCGCCTTGAATGAGGGCCTAAAGTAGAGCTTATGGTCTTCAGGGGATTCTGAGTTTCTGATACACCTTGGCTCATGGGACACAAAAATTACCGAGTAGCGTTAGAACCACCAGAAGTCATTTTGGTGTAAATGTTAGTCATGGCAAGCATGTAATTGTCGCTTGCTCTTAACATTACCGGGTGAAGCAGTAGTAGCATGTCGATCACAGCAAACTACAAGATCTACCAGTTGCAGGTAATGCCGCTGCTTGGTGGTATGAATGCACCATTGCTGTGTTGTTATCAGAAGCATTGACAGGTTCTGTTCCACCTTTTGCTGTTTGCTCCAAGAGGTGAACGAGTGAGATGAATATCTCCATCCTTGTGACATCTCTGTTTGCCTGTTTTTAGCAAATTCTAAGCCATACTAAATGATAAACAACCAAGCAAAATTGTGGGAGTACAAGAAGCAGGTTATACCCAAATCTTAATTGGTTACCTCTACAGCAAATTGTGCCCTTATTTTGTCGTTCCTTGTTTCCATCACACCCTTCAGGATTGTCAAGCCCAAACCTCTTATAATGTCAGCTATTTCCAAAAATAAGCCCCGTTCCTCGCAAAGCATCTGCACAGAACAGGAAGTTAAGATGAACAATCAGTCATATTTTTCCAGTAACGGATGTCCTGTCAGATATGCTAGAGGGTGAACACATGGATCATTATTTTGAGATGCATGGAAACCAACCTCCACAAGCATTTGACGAGGTTGATTCAGATCCTCAACTATAATAGGGCAGACCATAGACTGTGAGCCTACTTCATATGCCCATGTTGCTCCACCTTCAAGATTATCCTTTAAAAGCAATCCTCCTTCCTTACTGATAATCTGCGGGTTCAAAACGGTCAGAAGTGATGACCGATTCTCACATAAAAATCAGGTCTCCTATATGATTTATTAACTATGAAACTTAAAGCATAAAGTAGCTATCCATGCAGCTAAAAACCTGAGAAATTATGTAGAGTGTTATTATGTTAAAATATTCTTTTCACTTTTCTTGAACTTGGAAACTTTCTTTTTTCATGATCCCCAGCCATAATTGTAAGTACTGAATCCCAACACAGTATATCAATACGAAAACTCAACTTTTTCAGTATCATGAAAATAAGGCTAAATAGTTGTGAGCCAACCTTTGACTCTCCAGTCTGTTTTAGTTTGTCTGCATGTTTTGTGACACTTTGCAAGAAAAGCATGTGTTTGATCGTGCGTTCGAACAGTGCATCAATGCTACACTGAAATCAGATGATCCGTCAAGGAAAAGCATTAGCAAGAGCAAAATTTTCATTTACAAATAGGAAAATAATAAAATAAAAAATATCAAAAAGTAAACAGGAATTCCAAGTGTCAGAGGATGTGTATCACCTTTGCCCCATTAGGCACAATTTCTCGAAGTTCCTTCACACGATCTTGGATCATTTGCCGATCTTTTGGCCTTGGCCTAGGATTCTCTCCTGGTTTAAGCCTTTTGCGATTTGTTTTGCTCATTTCATCTGGCTTTTTAGAATAGCCTGTTGAAACACTGCTTGATGGCTTTGTGTCATAACCACTTTCCACCCATGAACTGATCGTTGATCCATAAATTGAACTACTTTGAGAGTACATTCCTGTGTCTTCTTTGGAGCATTCAGATTTGTATGAAGAAGAACTTATTGCTCCTGATTTTAAAAGTGTCTTGGGAGACACAAATTGCTCTCCCTGAATTTGACTGGAGACCCCAACTCGATCATAGGAGCATGAAGCATTAGGGGCAGAAGAGCTACTCAAATTTGTTATAGTCGTACGACTAGAAACATTGTCATCCAGGCTCTGCTTAGCAGAACGACTTGATACCATAGTATCTAAAATACGGTCAAAGCCAGTCATGGAGAACATACAACTATCTGAGTTTCCCTGGTTGATGGTAGAAGAAGCATCCCGACTTATTGTAGAAGTCGAGCTATTTTTAATCCAATCCTTTGAGTTTGAGTTTGGTTCATTGCACTGGTCATTGTTCCAGCTGCCATTTAGAAGATTTTTTTTAAAATCAGCACCCAAAACATCAAACAAGTCATCCCCAGACTGACATTGGACATGCACATCACCATATGCACTGTCAAATAATGGAAACCGCGCCCAGTGTTCAATTTTTTCACTATAAAAATCCTGAATGCACTCACTTGAACTTGGATTCTCATTCTGTGTTAATATAGGGCCAAGTGCTTGAAACAAATCATTTTCTACCATTCTCTTGCTCCCATCCAACAAATATTCTGCACCTTGTCCACCCAAAGAATGATTATTGATCACATGGTTCACATCATATTTAGAAGATGCCATCAATTCAGACGAACCAATTTGAAGCCCATCTCCAATATGCTCTGTGCAAGATATGATTTTCTGTGGTGGTCTGCTGGCATCTGCAAAAAAATTGGGATGTGGAATTGACTTGTACATCACTCCATGATGGGATCTTCCATGAGATGATCCTAAGACATTTGGTAGAGTTAAATTGCTTTTTGCAAGACTATTTTCACCAGAGATCTGTTGTTCAGTTAACATTATGCTGTCACTATCTAGAGGTAATGAGCCAACAGAAGATTCCTGGCAGAACGGTGGCTTTGGAATGTACTGTGAAGCCTGTTGCTTCTTATCTTTTAGTTTTTCAAAAACAAGAACAGGGAGGGAGGAAGAACCAATGGCGGAGTCTCAGTTGGTTCACCCTCCTTTATTCACCTATATCTCAATGATCACTCTGCTCACTTTAGTACCCCCTTTTGTTATTCTCATGTAAGTTCATCCTCTTTACTTCAAAAATCTATCAATTTCACATATCTTAAACTTGTTTCTGTGTTTCAAGATTGGACTTATTGTTTTCCTTATGTGGGTTTTTATAAAGATTGATTCTTTTATACTACTTTCTAGTGGACTGTTCATTTCTTTTGTGGGTTTTTATCAAGATTGCTTCTTTGTATACTTTTTATATGATTTGGGTCATTGGAAGGGCTAGAGATTTTTCTTAGAAGGTAAAAAGGTAGCATCTTTAAATAATGGAGGTGTTCTTACCACCTCACATGCACTAACTCTGTCGACCAAGGGTTACGCAAATTAGAAGAAATAATTGTTTTGTTTTTGCCTCTATTATAATTTGAACCCTTGTTACCATGGTTATTGTCCACTTTGGACTTTGCATGCTCCTTAAGAAAATTAACATGAATAATGTATAGTGTTAGGTTGGGAAATGATTTGGGAAATAAGTAATTAATGTTGATGGTAAAATAGGAGATACGTTAAACGTGACAAAGTAGAAGTGGAAATCTATAGCGAATCCAGGGAGGGAGTAGTTTCTTGTGTATGGTTCAATGCTTTCTTTCCAGAGACCTTTGTTAGTTTGACTACATAGACAAAAGGGAGTAATAATGAAACTGGGAAGTGATAAAGATTCCAGTTTTATAACAAAAGCTATACATTCAGACATGTGAATGGTGTAAAGACCCACTGCATTTGCGGGAAAAATAATAATTTGCTACGCTCTATTTGAGGCTACACTTCAGCTTTTGTTGCCTGGTAAAAGGGTTGAAGGACCGATATCTCCAACTGGACACAGGCCTGTCTATAAGGTAATTGATGATAATTCTACAGGAAATTTTCCCTGTGGTCTGTTTTATAATGTGAATTCTTGAATTGCAAAATGTTACTGTGGCTAGTTTATTTCACTATTGTTTGTTTTCGTGACATGGTGAAAGACTTCTCCGCGATTACTTTACAGTTAATACACTTCAAATTTTGAATTATGTTTTGTCTTATGGCAGGCAAATGGCATGGCAGCATATATAGTGACACTAATTACCTATCTCAGCCTTTGGTGGTAAGAAGTTCCATTCACATACCGTAGACATTTTACTTGCCCTAGAATTCTGAAAATTTGACTCTATAGAGTGCTGTTTTGGTAAATCATACTGGTATTTTTTGGCGAATAGCAGCTTTGCATGGGAAAGTATTATGGCTTCCTTTTGATATAATGGAAGCTACACAGTAGCACATAGTAAATTTGGGTATCGTCCCAGCTTATTAGTTTGTTTAGTTAAAATATCTATTCTTGAGTATATTTGCTGCACTATAGTTTGTGAATGTACAGCTTCACTATAATTGGGTGTCTGATTAATGTGAAGCTTCTCCTTTCTCTCTGTCCTCGCATTTTATGAAACTGATCATTATAAGTTTGTCAGGAAATTCTTTATATTCTTGTGAGGTATTCATGATACTACTTGTTTGGTTGTGCATGATTCACAGCCATGTTGAATATTAGTTGTTCCAGCTGTGCTTCTCAAGTAATTTAGTCTAGAAAATTAATCACCTTCTGGTCCTTATTTGTACTTTTCCCTCTTTGTCAGGTTTGGAATATTCAATCCTACAATCGTGTATGATCATCTGGGAGAGATTCTCTCTACACTAAATTTTGGAAGCTTAATCTTCTGTCTCTTATTATACATAAAAGTAAGCATACAAAAGAATCCTCAGTGATAATGTGTTTTCCTATATACATATTACCTCTCTGATACATGATGTTGACTACTATTGGGTAAGCATCTTTTTGCAATACACATGAAGACTACTTCTTGTCTTCCTTTGATTATTCAAACAACCTGGTGTTGAAAGTATGCATTTATTACTTTACTGTCTTGTCTACTTTGTTCTGCCTTTTTTTCTCTCTCTCAATGAATGAAATTGGTGATACTAGAAAGGCCTGATTTGAATCTTGTACTTGCATTTTGCAATATCCTTGTTAAGTCATCTCATATATCTTAACCTAGGGATTTCCTTCTTTTACTCTTTTAGGGGATGGAGTTGTATCCTCGCATTGGCAAACACTTTGATATCAAGGTCTTCACAAACTGCAGATTTGGCATGATATCTTGGGGACTCCTCCCTATTACCTACTGTATAAAGCAGGTAAATGCTCTAAGGAAGTGCTCGAAAGTGAGAATGAAGGTTCCTATATTTTGCAGTTCTAGAGCCTCAAATTTCGTTATTGTTGTTGACATCCTTTGAATGGAAGCAACGTCGCGGCGACTCAATTAAAAAAAGAATTGGTTAATTGAATTTTTAAAACGGGTAAAAGGGTTAAAAAGTGGTAAAAGGGGTTAAGGGAAAAAGGAGTCGCCACCTAATTTTTAGGAAAACTAGGAAACCGATTAACTAATTAACTTAAAAGAGAGTCTACGAAACCAATTTGATTCTAGGTAAGGGGTTCAAGTTATTCCGAAGGGAAGGGGTTAGGCTCCCTTCGAACTCAATCTATTATAAAAACTTGATCATTATGCAATCCAATACACAAAGAACCTCGCATGCAAACAAACAGATGTTTTTGTTGTTTTTATAGTTGAGAACTAAAATTCTCTCCCTTGTGCACAATACACTAATGTTTCAAAATTAGGATAAGTAACAACAGGGACATCTCCATTCTCCAATAGGCAGAGATGGCAAAGAGCTTTTTTATTTTCCCTGGAACTCAATTTTCATTTTTTAGTTAAGGAAATGTCGAAATTATAGTCCATTTTATGTCCTACTGAGAGAGATACAGAGAGTTCTTGCCGGAAGCTATGTTGCTTGGATCCTCCAAAAATGCTGCCCACACACGTCTTTGGAAGATCCAAGCTACATAGGGCTAAAAACTGATATGAATAGACGTCTTTATCTGAGGTTTCCTTGTCCAGCCCCTCATAAAAGGATGTTACTTTTAATATAGTCTTGTTTTGATAAGCTCGAGGCATAAGCAGCTCGAGGTATGAAGTTAGATTGAACTAAAACTGATGAAAAGGTTTAGCGCAACCATTTTACCCCCCTAATATCAGTAAACAACAGGACGTTTCAATCTCTTTCGTGTCTTATGAAAATCTAGTGAAGGTGAGAGTTTGACAATGTCTTGCTTCTTTGCAGGTATGGCAAATACTGGAAAAAGTATTGTGAAAAGGTGCCTTACCGGGTAGTCCCTGGAATTTATTAGTGATTCTTGAGCTTCAACTGATGAACTGTCTTTAATAGTGCTGATTCTAGTATTGTAGTAGTATTTAGACCATGAAAAATTTTCTTCTTTCTAATAACAGATAGTATTAAATAATAGTATTAAATAATATTAGTATTTACTGTGTACTAATCCTAGTCCTATTAGGATTAGTACTCCTTAATACTAGTCCTATTAGGATTAGTACTCCTTCCTATATCTCCTATATATATCTCCCATGTATTCCCTTATTAGGTTAACACTTCAATACAATCAATATTCCTTCATGGTATCAAGAGCCAGAAAACCTAGATCTTCTTTTCTCTAGGTTTTTTCTCTCTTTAGGGCACCGATCGTTCCCTCTCTTCTCTTGGGCGGCGGCAGCCATGACAACCGAGGTGGATCCTCTCGATTCACTTCCTTCTGGCGTTAAACTCCTTCTCAGGCATCTTCATGCCCTGATTCCCGAAAAATTATCAGACATAAATTACCCTACATGGAAAATCACCGTTCTTACAGCCCTTGAGGCCAATTACCTTCTCAAATACGTCGATGGAAGCACAGAACTGCCGCCGGCAGTCATCACCGCCACGGACAAATCAGAAAAAACCAATCCGGCCCATGCCGCCTGGAAAGCCGTGGATGGCCAGATCCGATCATGTTTGATTGCGGTCATCTCTCCC
>NC_028642.1:56605738-56635171 GCF_001406875.1 Solanum pennellii
CGCGCCACTCACACTGTTCCTGCTCTCTATTGTGACAACAAATCAACCATCTGTGTGGCCAAGAATTCCGTCCTACACACCAGAATGAAGCATGTTGATACCGATTGTCTCTTTGTTCGCGATGAAGTTCAGGCCGGCACCATGACTGTGCAGTATGTACCCACTGAAGAACAACCGGCTGATATTCTCACCAAGCCTCTCCCGAGCCGACAGCACGATTACCTCAGTTCCAAGCTTCCGTTCGCTTCCGCTCAGCTCAGCTTGAGGGGGGATAATAACAGATAGTATTAAATAATATTAGTATTTACTGTGTACTAATCCTAGTCCTATTAGGATTAGTACTCCTTAATCCTAGTCCTATTAGGATTAGTACTCCTTCCTATATCTCCTATATATATCTCCCATGTATTCCCTTATTAGGTTACCACTTCAATACAATCAATATTCCTTCACTTTCAATAAAGCACTTTTAGTTGAACCAACATCTCATTTCTATGGTTGTAAGTTGTAAAACGATGAAAAAATCAGCTTGAAATAGATATGCCGTGAAATTAGTTGAGGTGCGTGAAAACTGACTCCGACTCTATGATCATAAAGGTAACCAACTTGAAATATTGTTCCAATTAAAATGAGCACTAAAACAGAGATCGGAGCCTAAAGGGCAAAAAGTGTTTGACAAAAATTCAAAAAAGGCATATCAAATTTTTTTTAAACCAAAGGGACTAAATCACTAGTGGAGTAGCGATTTTGTTTTGACGCCGTTATTCTATTAAACAATCAAAATCACTGACCTATCAGCGATTTTGCCCAAAAAGAATTTTTATTTTAAAAAAGAAAATCGCTATCCGTGCAACGTTTTTGAGACACTTTTTTTAAAAAATAAATCAAAATCGCTGCCATTTTACCAATTATTTTTTACAAATGCCACGATTTAGGCGGAGAAGTTTTTTTTTTCCTTAAAAATCGCTTCACTGACGGCGATCTTGGTGAAAGTTTTTTTTTTTTAATTTTTAAGTGGTTTTCTATCAGCGGCTTCATTATTTTACTATTTTTTTTTATTAATAACCTGAATATACACTAAAATTGGGGGGAAATTTTCACCAAATTTGTTGTTGTTTTTTTATAAAAAAAAAATCCTAAAAACGCTGCACGAATCGAGATTTATTTGGATAAAATCGTTGGTAAATCGACGATTTTAATTGTTTAACAGAGTAACAGAGTCAAACCAAAATTGCTATCCTACTAAGCGATTTTGCTCCTTTAGTTAATTTTTTTTTTGATATTCGCCCTTTTAAAATTTTTATCAAATTATTTTGTCCCATAAACTTCAAACTCCACTAAAACATGCGTTTTACTTCCCTTTGGTTAGCGGGCAAGTATATTATTTTTACATTTTTGGTTCATCTTATAAAAAGATTGACTACATAAGCATGGATGATTTATACTTACAACACAATGGAACATAATTCTAATTAAATTTTACTTTGAACTTTAATCAAACTCCTTATTAATGACAATAGTTATAACTTCGATTAAAGAGCACTTTCGATTGGGCTGTTAAAATGATGTATACTTAAATACGAGATAAATGAGAAAACAAATCTTGCAATATCTATGATCTAGACATGGGAAACATTTCAACACTTAAGTCAAATTTTTAATTTTTTTTTATTAAATACATGTGCGGTATTTGACAACTTATATCACTTACCCATGATATTGCCAAATCAGTATGGGATGATACAGTTCCCACGGATCTCCAATAATTAATTTCTAAACAAGTATAAGATATTTTCCATGTGATTATATGCCCATAACAAATTATCACACGTTCTATATACACATATATTTTATTGGATTATTCTTTAGTATTATATCTATTTTTTTTTTCTCTCTATCTATCTTTTTTAATTTGAGAAGGCACATTCACACATGCTCAAATATGTAGAGTTCGAAGCTAAAAAGACAAAATAATTGTCAAAAAATTAAAAAAGGCATATTAAATTTTTTTAAAATCAAAAGGGCAAAATTGCTCCCGACGAATTAATCTTCCTATGACACAATGATTAAAAATAGTTGCCTTAGAAGCGATTTTATCTAAAAATTATTTTTCTTTTTAAAATTGCTGTTACGACACCAATTTTAAGTCGAGTTTTGTTTTCCTTACATCGCTGTAGGAGCAGCATTTTTCATTCCTATTGTTAATGTGCTATTAATTTTCATTCCTATTGTTAATTATTAACAATATAAAAATGATTAACAAGAAGGACAATATACTCAATAAAATTGTTGAAGCATGAGGTAAATTGAATTTTATATCATAAATAATAATAAAAGAATATTGAATCCAAAAAAAATTCAAAAGGGGCAAGATTGAACACGTCAAAAAAAGAAATTCCTGATTTTTCATTTTAATTTTATCAAAATCGCTGGAAGTAATGTGGTTTTTAAAAAAACTTATTTTTGAATTCATTTTGAAGAAAAAACTTTTTTTGTTGTTGAGAAAATCGCTTATAAGACAACGATTTTTATTTTTATAACAAAAGGAGTTTTGTCAGAAGAAAATCCCTCTCACGAAGTGATTTTACCCATTTAGTTAATTCTTTTTCTTTATGTGTCGTTTTGATTTTTTGAAAGAAAAAAGTTACCCTTTTGACTTCTGACTCAAAATATGTACGAAAAAAGTTTGAGATCCTCTTAAATAGATTGTTCCTTGATCTATCGTATATTTGAAATAAATTACAATTTACTCTAAACAGAAGTGTCATGAAGTAGATTTTGTTGAAGGATTTCTTATTGACTCATAAAAAGATATACGTACGACATGTTTAATTTAAAATTAAATAATTAAATTAAAAATTTAAAGATCTAGATCTAAAATAAGTACTACGTACTTATTATTGTGTTATTATTTTACACATTTTATACTATAAGCCATTGCATATGCATACATAATTCGTGTTGAAAACAATATAATTCAGTTAAACTCACGGTCAGATCAAATATTATTGAGATCAAATGATCTATTTTTAAAAGGTCATAAGATGTTTGTCATACTTTTGGGAGAAGTGTTTATCTGCTGTTTTTGTTAAGCTAAAAATATAGTGTTTTTCTCAAAAATATATATTTTTTTTAGAAAATACACTTAGAAACACCTTTTGAAAGCTTAATCAAAACTCAAAAGTACTTTATAGATTAATTGACCAAACACAAATTACTTCTCAATCAGAAAGTACTTTTTTTTTTGAAAAATACTCCCATTGTCTTATTTACATGTATATAAAATACTCTGTCCTGTTTACGTGTATATATTATCTTATTCTCATATACTTTTTTTGTTTAACAAAGAATGATCTAGTTTGACCTTACACAAAGTTTAAGAATAAAAAACAAGCTTTTAAATCTTGTTGTTCTAAATTAAAGTTAAGTCAAATGTATAAAATTGTCCTTTGATCTCGTGGTCTTAAACATGCCACGTGGAAAGCTGAAATTAAAATGTTACTCCCTCCGTCCGGAAATGTTTGTCATGTTGCACTTATCGAAAGTCAAATTGACTAATTTTCAAAGATAAATTAGATCACATTAATTCGATATTTTAAACAAAAAAATAAGATATTCTAAAACTATATAAAAACTACTATAAATTACAATTTTTTATATATTAATATGATGAAAAAATGTATCTTAAAATGTTAGTCAAAGTTTTTATAGTTTGACTTTACAAATAGAAATCATGACAAATAATATCAGACGGAGGGAATACCAAAAAAGAAAGAAGCCATTCATTTTAAAATAGACTAAATAGAAAAAGAAGTCATTCTTTTTTAAATAGAAAAATTGTATCATTTTACCCTATTGATTATTTTCGAATTTTGAAAAGCATTAACTTTAAATAAATTGAATGTATGATGTGGAACGGAGAGAGTACTTTTTAAAATATTAGATTTTATAAGATTAACCAAACGGATTATTAAATGAATGATAAGAGGCTCTTCATATAATTGTCGAGTTCCCATCTATCTTTAGCATGGCAAAATTGAAAAAAGGAATCTCAAAAATAGGTGCTCAATCATTCTTGGAGATAGCATTATAATTTATATGTTAGTACAGTACCATACAGACATTTATTTATTTTGAATTAGTAATTTATTAATAAATCGCTTCGTATACTGACAAAGTGTTACGATGTACAACTCAGACCGATCGACGAGGAGGACACACACATTTCATAATTTTTTTAATTACTCAAAATTTAATTATTAGTAGATCTACATGTGTTTTGAGTTCCTCGATACATTATTTTCATTTAATGTATTAATGGTGAAAAGATAAATATTTATGTACTTGGGATTTAGGTCATTAATTAAACATCTATAGTTAGCTAGTGACATACATACACTACAATAAAAATAATTTTTTAGCGGTATTAAATATTGACATTAATAAAAAATGCTAAAGCCTTTATCGGTATTAGTTAAGTGTCATTAGAACCAATATTGTATAAAGAGTGACAATTATCGCTAAAAATACATATTTAGCGATTCTTAATTGCTGCTAATGATCATTTTTGTTATAGTGATATGAAATGTACAAGTAACTAATTTGAGACTATATAATAGAGTTAAATCAATGATTATTGTTGAATCTATTTATTCAAGTCATTTTTAGGAAATAGAATATGTCTAACTCTATTATCGGATTTTAACATCTTCACTTATATAACAGAAATGAGTCAAAAATGTTTTTAAACTATGTTAAATAAATAAAAATGTTTTCTAGTTATGAGTTTGATACAAAAATGTTCGTGTCGTCAATACTTTAATCTAAAATTATTCTTATTGTTATTTAATATGTCAAAAATGTTTATTTTCCATATAAATATATTATTTATTTTCTTTAAATACGTTTTTTTTTCTAATAAAGTGAGTGTTCATATGACTGTCAAGGCTCGAACTCAAATATTACTAACTGCTACAGCTAAGCACACGGAAACGTGTTCCTAGAATCTTGAAGCAAAAAGAAAGGTGGAAAATACATCCCAACAACAAATTTTAAAATAATAAAATCGTACGTATCTGTATTTCTTCGTTGTCAACTGTCTCAGTCAATTTCTCATATATTTTTTTGCTTTTATAAATAGAAAGGAAACTTTTACATTTAGTCTAAGCCAATCTTAATTAATTCTTCCCTAAAAGTAGAAACAACAAAGTTATAATACCTAAGCTAAAATGACTATTGTTGTTGAAAATCAAGCTGAAGTTGCTGAGTGTGGATGTTTACTGTTCTTACTGTCGTCGTCGTCTTCGAATTTACTGTTGGTAAGTCATTACACTCTATTTTTTTGTAAAACATGTCATGTTATATGGCTAGTTATCTTTTAGCTGATCAGAAGACTGTTCGACATAAAAGTTAACAACTCTAGAAAAAAAGATAGTGCATGTTGGCTTATACACACCACTAAACATTTTTACTTGAATTTTTTGCCTTATTTCATTTTAGATTATGAATTTATTACTATGTTTTAGTTGATTAAAATTTATATTTGTTGTTTTGCAGGAGCAACACTTGGAAGAGCTGTAAATAGAGCAATTGCAACATTCTTAGGTGCTTCAGTAGCTGGTGGAATTCATCGATTAGCTTGTTTCTCTGGGTCAAAGACAATAGAGCCTATTTTACTTGGATTTTTTCTCTTCTTAATAGGTAATTCATTAAAAAAATTAAAAAACACCCATATATTTTGACTAACTAAATTTAGATACGCCCCGATCTGTTACATGACATAACAAACTATGTTAGATCAGAAGTGTATTTAAGTTCAGTTAGTCAAGCAAAAGGGTATTATGAATGTTTTCGGTAGTTTTCTCTAAAGATTATATGTGTTGTAACGAATGCTATTTTTTGTACATGCAGTTGCAGTAGTGACATATTTGAGATTTCTCCCAAAGTTGAAGGCAAGATATGACTATGGTGTCCTTGTTTTTATTTTGACATTTTCATTGGTGTCCGTTTCTGGTTATCACGATAAACAAGTGTTGGAAATGGCAGAAACAAGGATAACCACTATTCTTATAGGATGTGACATTGCTGTACTTGTTTGCATTTTCATATGTCCTGTTTGGGCTGGTCAACAACTTCACGATAAAATTTCATCAAATTTTGAAAAAATTGGCTCTTTTCTTGAAGGTATGTATATATAGTTTTTATTTTTATACTTTATGTTACATAAACCAAAATTAGAAATGAGTTATATAATCTTGGATTTTGTTAACATGACAGTGTTTGGGACTGATTACTTAAACACATCAAGTGGGGAAGCTAGTGAACAAAAAACATCTGATTTGGAGGGATATAAAAGTGTGCTTAATTCAAAAACCGCTGAAGAAGTACTGGTGAGTAGTCACATAAATTGAGACAGTTTTTTGAAAACAAAAATATTATTAGAACATAACGAGTACTTGTAATTTTCTCATTAATTTTTTCATTCATGTTTTTGTAGGCTAATTTTGCAAGATGGGAGCCTAGACATGGGAAGTTTAGGTATCGTCATCCTTGGGGTCGATATTTGGAAATTGGTGGCATTGCTAGAGATTGTGCTTTTCGAATTCACGCCCTAAATGACTATCTTAACTATGAAACTCAGGTAATTATAATTTCTATCGAGTCAATCTAACTAATTCTCGAAACTAAATTAGATTAATTTAATATTTTAAATTAAAATAAAATTCAGATATTTGAAAACTAGACTATTTATGATATGAGTAAGTTGTTATTTACTCATATCAATATGATGAAAAGAATATTTATCAAATAAACAAAAGGTGGGCTTATTTTGAACTTTTGACCTTCCAAATATTCAAAGGTCAATAAGTTTTAACTTTTGACCTTGAAAAGTGACCGAGACAAGTAACTGTCAATATCAATTATTTTCGTGAAGTTATATGTATATGGTCCTACTTAAACATATGGAATGACTAGCTAATTAATTAACTAATCTACTACAATTATTGCAGGTTGAACAGGAAATTAGAACTAAAATTCAAGAACCATGCAAGAAGGTGAGCACAGAATGTGGCCATGTTTTAAAAGAACTAGCATTGGCTATGAAGACAATGACATATCCACACACCATTACAATCCACATTGACAATGCAAAAATTGCTGCTGAAAATCTCAAGACCTTGCTCCACACAAATAGTTCATGGGAGGGAATAAATTTTTCTGATGTCATTCCTATGGCAACAGTAGCTTCATTACTCATAGAAATAGTTTCTTCTAGCGTAAAGATGGTGGAATCATTTGATAAACTTGCTACCTCAGCAAGATTCAAGAAGACTAATCAACTCGCCCCGGTGAGAGTAAGAACTAATAGTTGGAAAACTAGAGTAACGCCAGATCAGCCGAGTACAGAAAGTGTACATCATGATGTTGCAGGAGAGTGAGGACTAGTGACGAAGTCAGAATTTCTAAGAGATCCGCAAAATAAGTATGGTGTTGTGTAACAAGAAGTTTTGTTACACAATATGTAACTTCCCCTGTGAAGAAATTTTGTTAGATGAAACTTTTAGGCAATTATTTGTTTAGAACCTTTATGGTGTATATAATGTCAATAAAAGGCAACTTTTTTATCTCAAAAAAGTTACTCAACCTTGTTTTAAATAAAAGGCAACTTTTTTATCTCAAAAAGTTATTCAACCTTGTTTTGTAACACAATAGTCAATCAACTAATGGCAGTTCAAAAATTTACTCCATATTTTATAACATAAGTCACTCAACTATTGTTATTCAACCCATTGACACGATAGTCATTTTTTTTTCGCATTGCTGTAAGCTAAGCAAAATCACAAAAAATGACAGAAATAATACAGGGCAAAGGACAGGTTTACAAATTACAAGAGTCGTTTGGGTAGCAGAAACAGAACTGGAAGTCCAAAAACACAAATTGCAATAAAGGAAGACATCAAGTAATAAAATCTCCTAGCACCCCTTATATCATCTCAAACTTTCCTATACATTAAACTAACAGATAACCCTTTTTATGACCAACCCCATAAAACAAAGCACATTTAAAGAAAGAATCAAAACAACAACTAACTTGTGCAATCATAGCATCCTACAGGAGGTATTCTATAGCATCTGATTGCTACATATTTTACAAGTTTACAACCAGGGATGGATTGGAATATTCTATCCGCCTTGAATGAGGGCCTAAAGTAGAGCTTATGGTCTTCAGGGGATTCTGAGTTTCTGATACACCTTGGCTCATGGGACACAAAAATTACCGAGTAGCGTTAGAACCACCAGAAGTCATTTTGGTGTAAATGTTAGTCATGGCAAGCATGTAATTGTCGCTTGCTCTTAACATTACCGGGTGAAGCAGTAGTAGCATGTCGATCACAGCAAACTACAAGATCTACCAGTTGCAGGTAATGCCGCTGCTTGGTGGTATGAATGCACCATTGCTGTGTTGTTATCAGAAGCATTGACAGGTTCTGTTCCACCTTTTGCTGTTTGCTCCAAGAGGTGAACGAGTGAGATGAATATCTCCATCCTTGTGACATCTCTGTTTGCCTGTTTTTAGCAAATTCTAAGCCATACTAAATGATAAACAACCAAGCAAAATTGTGGGAGTACAAGAAGCAGGTTATATCCAAATCTTAATTGGTTACCTCTACAGCAAATTGTGCCCATATTTTGTCGTTCCTTGTTTCCATCACACCCTTCAGGATTGTCAAGCCCAAACCTCTTATAATGTCAGCTATTTCCAAAAATAAGCCCCGTTCCTCGCAAAGCATCTGCACAGAACAGGAAGTTTAGATGAACCATCAGTCATATTTTTCCAGTAATGGATGTCCTGTCAGATATGCTAGAGGGTGAACACATGGATCATTATTTTGAGATGCATGGAAACCAACCTCCACAAGCATTTGACGAGGTTGATTCAGATCCTCAACTATAATAGGGCAGACCATAGACTGTGAGCCTACTTCATATGCCCATGTTGCTCCACCTTCAAGATTATCCTTTAAAAGCAATCCTCCTTCCTTACTGATAATCTGCGGGTTCAAAACGGTCAGAAGTGATGACCGATTCTCACATAAAATTCAGGTCTCCTATATGATTTATTAACTATGAAACTTAAAGCATAACCTGAGAAATTATGTAGAGTGTTATTATGTTAAAATATTCTTTTCTGACTTTTCTTGAACTTGGAAACTTTCTTTTTTCATGATCTCCAGCCATAATTGTAAGTACTGAATCCCAACACAGTATATCAATACGAAAACTCAACTTTTTCAGTATCATGAAAATAAGGCTAAATAGTTATGAGCCAACCTTTGACTCTCCAGTCTGTTTTAGTTTGTCTGCATGTTTTGTGACACTTTGCAAGAAAAGCATGTGTTTGATCGTGCGTTCGAACAGTGCATCAATGCTACACTGAAATCATATGATCCGTCAAGGAAAAGCATTAGCAAGAGCAAAATTTTCATTTAAAAAATAGGAAAATAATAAAATAAAAAATATCAAAAAGTAAACAGGAATTCCAAATGTCAAAGGATGTGTATCACCTTTGCCCCATTAGGCACAATTTCTCGAAGTTCCTTCACACGATCTTGGATCATTTGCCGATCTTTTGGCCTTGGCCTAGGATTCTCTCCTGGTTTAAGCCTTTTGCGATTTGTTTTGCTCATTTCATCTGGCTTTTTAGAATAGCCTGTTGAAACACTGCTTGATGGCTTTGTGTCATAACCACTTTCCACCCATGAACTGATCGTTGATCCATAAATTGAACTACTTTGAGAGTACATTCCTGTGTCTTCTTTGGAGCATTCAGATTTGTATGAAGAAGAACTTATTGCTCCTGATTTTAAAAGTGTCTTGGGAGACACAAATTGCTCTCCCTGAATTTGACTGGAGACCCCAACTCGATCATAGGAGCATGAAGCATTAGGGGCAGAAGAGCTACTCAAATTTGTTATAGTCGTACGACTAGAAACATTGTCATCCAGGCTCTGCTTAGCAGAACGACTTGATACCATAGTATCTAAAATACGGTCAAAGCCAGTCATGGAGAACATACAACTATCTGAGTTTCCCTGGTTGATGGTAGAAGAAGCATCCCGACTTATTGTAGAAGTCGAGCTATTTTTAATCCAATCCTTTGAGTTTGAGTTTGGTTCATTGCACTGGTCATTGTTCCAGCTGCCATTTAGAAGATTTTTTTTAAAATCAGCACCCAAAACATCAAACAAGTCATCCCCAGACTGACACTGGACATGCACATCTCCATATGCACTGTCAAATAATGGAAACCGCGCCCCGTGTTCAATTTTTTCACTATAAAAATCCTGAATGCACTCACTTGAACTTGGATACTCATTCTGTGTTAATATAGGGCCAAGTGCTTGAAACAAATCATTTTCTACCATTCTCTTGCTCCCATCCAACAAATATTCTGCACCTTGTCCATCCAAAGAATGATTATTGATCACATGGTTCACATTATATTTAGAAGATGCCATCAATTCAGACGAACCTATTTGAAGCCCATCTCCAATATGCTCTGTGCAAGATATGATTTTCTGTGGTGGTCTGCTGGCATCTGCAAAAAAATTGGGATGTGGAATTGACTTGTACATCACTCCATGATGGGATCTTCCATGAGATGATCCTAAGACATTTGGTAGAGTTAAATTGCTTTTTGCAAGACTATTTTCACCAGAGATCTGTTGTTCAGTTAACATTATGCTGTCACTATCTAGAGGTAATGAGCCAACAGAAGATTCCTGGCAGAACGGTGGCTTTGGAATGTACTGTGAAGCCTGTTGCTTCTTCCACATGTCGGTGTTTGGAGGAATTACCTCAGTTTTGATGACACTATTTGTAAGCTGGTTGTTCGTATACATGCATGGCTTGTGTAAGTGGTTATCATGGCAGTCTGCAAAACTTTGAGTGAAATTGGAGTCTTGAAACGTTGCATCAACCAAAGAAAAAGAAGTTTGACCAACAAAACCCTCAGTCTGAATTGAGTTACCCTTGTCAATTATTGAAGCAGAGTTCATTACTTTGGCTCTCCCACAATATTCCGATGAGACTGAACTCCCAAGGTAAACTGGTCTGGAAGTTTCTAGTGCTGGTTCTTTTGTTGCATTCTCATCAGATAATAAAACACCAGGGACACATCCTAGTTGACTTATTAGTGTTTTCACATCCTCCACAAATCCCATATTCTCCATTATCTGAGGCAACAAAATGACCATTTCACTTTTAAGCAAATATTTGAACCAGTTGAGCACAGTTAAAAGTATTAGCAAACAAAATGATCACCCCTGGGCACATAGACTAGCACTAACTAAAAGATTGAGCACATTTTACAAATTACTTTCTTTATGACTGCATTATTTTAACAATAACCGGCAAAAAAACACTTAACATATCTAGCCCCCTCCCCAAACCTTAAAGCACACAAGACCTTTTCGTTAGAATTTTGAACTGGGAACTGATCACATCCACTTTCAATTGACTAATGATTTATTTATTAAGAACAGATAGCCCTATCAGCTCGAAGGCTGACCAAAAATATAACAGTGGATTAAGATTCTAAAAGGGCAAGAAAGCGAAAGACTTACGTGCAAGTATGAACCAAATTGAACAACGCCATGAGGAAGAACAGGAATAACTGAAATTGTCTGCATAACAATGATGTATAAAGAATTAAATTAAGTTGCAAAAATTAGAGACAGTTTAGCATATCAATGACGTCAAGATTATTTTACCTGTATGCCAGCTGAAAATTGTTGGCAAAGTTCTCTCAAAACCTAATAAAACCACAGCATATGGAAGTAAGACGAAACATCAGTTGATCAATCCAGTAGTATACTACAGCATTACATCTTAGTTTCACCAAATTGAAGTGATCTAACATCAATATCTAAGCTTGTATTAAATTTAAGAGATTTCTGAGCTTCTAAATTCAGTTGAATAGTAAAACAAACTTCTTTAACCACACGGGGAAATTTAAAAGGGAAATTGTTTATATTCTGAATGTAATAGAGAAAGTAGAATCATACTATAACTTAGCTGATACAGACTATACTTTAGGGTAGAATGGCATCCTAAAGGAAACAATTGACCATTGGCACCAAAGAATTATCCAAATACGTACCTCTGGTGGATGAACATTTCTACTTAAACCCTCCGAAAGAACCCACTGATGTTTCCCAGTAACTGCAGCCCGGCCAATTAGTCTGAGACACAATATTAACGATATAACATATGAAGTAACTCTATTCGCTCTCATTTCAGGATAGAAAACATTGATAAGCTACATTTAGAAAAGGCCATACCCTTCTCCTACTAGATTGAACTGATTGTCCATCATCATTTTGTTTATAAGCAAATGCAAGTTCTCCCCTGCTTGATTCTGAAGCTGAGAATTTTGAACTCCGCCAAAAGCCCAACCAGTACTCCAATCTTGGAAAGCTAGTTCTGGATTCTCAACTCCAGAAGTTCCATGAATATTAGACAATGTTGATGTTTCATAATAAGATTCTTCCCAAATTAAAATCCTGGAAAACCACCAGAGAAATATCAATTCATTTGCAGTGGTTGAAAAACTTTAATCAAGGATAGAGAAGTATCAATAAAGTCATTCACAGAAAGCGACAGCTCTCTGAATTCCTATATCACAAGATTACAGGAAAAGTGTAATAAACTAAAGAACAAGAGACAAGAAGTTTGATACTAGGAACATATAGAATCAAACAAAATTGACAAAAGCAGTAATGAGTATGTTTGTGCAAAGCAGATCACAGCAGTTGAAAGGGTTCTATAAGATTATAACAAATCTGTTTTTTTCAACTTCCTCAAAGATTCTTCAAGACAAAACAGAATGGACCAGCGACAACATTCCAAAAACTGAAAATGAAGTCATCAGATTACAAAATACAAACATTACAACAATATTTATTATCAGTCAAATCTATCGTAATCGACAAACGGAATAAACAACTTTATCTCTATTACCACAGCATTATGATACATAAGCTTTGTCTTTTGGTCAAACAAGGGAGACTGTGAAGAAAGGAACTGAACGCAATAGAATCAGTGAGACTCAATTTACAGTTTTGCAGCAGCACAGAACAACAAAAGGACCGGTAGACTTTTAAGTTTTCCAATTCATACATTTTATTTGCCCTAATTTTCTCACCAAAGAAAAATAATTATCAGCAGAGCAGGTAAATATTTGTACTCACATTTTTCTCCATTGTGTTTAAAACAAGAACTCACTTAACTTTGAACTCAAAACCAGAACACAAAGATTACATCTTTTTACTTCCATTTAATCTTTCTTGAAAAATAAAGCAACACCCACATGGAAGAAATGATAGAAACATTGATTAGAAAACTCACTTGGTGTTTTGGCAACCTATCTTCCAGAAAACAGCATAAGACCACTGGTTTACTCCACAAAGAGTTTTCAAAACCTCTTTCAGCAAGTACCCCATAGCAAGTTTTGGTGTTATATGTATGTATCCCCAGAAGACACCAAAACAATATTACATATATGAATGTCTCAATAGAGGCGAAAAGGACAGTTCTTTTTTAACTATTTCTGAAGTAAATGGTCTAACTTCCGCGGCAAGACCCACGCCCTGCCTGTTTAGTTCTCAACCCACCACTTCTCTTCCTTTGTGGATCCAAATTCACTACTATTAGAACTCTGCAACCCATTATAATGGTAGAAAAGAGAAGAAAGAAAGTGAAAAGAGAGGAAAATGAAAAAAGCTAAAACTTTTCTCTCTAGATAGTAAAACTGAGAAGACCCTTTACAGGAAACTACACAATACCACAAGCTTTTAGCTCACAGTTAACAACAAACACAATTTTCTCCATTTTAAGAAAACCCCAAATAAAGAATCAAACAAAAAATGAAAATTTGAGTGTATATATATATATATATATGTAAAGATCAGAACTTTACAGAATTCTTGAGTGGGATATAGAATCTTTGGTGTATACTAATATTATGTCACACTGTGTGTTGTTGGGTGAAAAAAAGAAAAAGGCTTTTTATGAAGGTTTTGAGTGGTTGAAGTTTAGTTTCAGTGTGTATTTCTCAGAGCTGACAATGGTTGTAATTGCTCATCACTTGTTAGATGAAGAAGAAAATGGTGATGATTAAAGAAACCAATGTGGAGATGACAGAAACAGGCTTCGGGGTAGTAGGGAACTACAGTTTTGCCACTGTGTGGGGGGTTTTGTTGTCAGCTTTCTGGTCTTTTTGAAATTCAGGGGCTTTTGTGTTTTGTGCATCGGGACTATACATGGAATCTTCATTTGCAATTTCTTCAAACAGAATTAACATTCTCTTTTATCCCAAACAAAAACACTAATTTCCCATATATTCATTCTGTATTTTCATATAAAATGACAAAAACCTCATATCAATTAATGAGATAGATTTAAGGCTTGAATAATTTTCCTTTCTTTGAGCTAGCTTATAGGGTGTGAATTAGGCCTAAAATTTAATTTCACATGGCATCAGAATAACAATGCGGGCCCCACTGGGCGTGAAGTGGATGTTAAAGAATGACAAAATCCCATATTTATAGTTAATCAGATGGACGAACTTTTTAAACTTGGACAATCCTCTTCCTTTGTGTTAGCTTTTAGAATCTCTTTTGTGTTAGTTTTTGGAGCGTGAGTTAAATTAATACCTAATTTTACATATTTTAATTAATATTTTAGCAAAGATTGAAAAAGATTTAACTATTTGCTAGAGGAAGGTGTATGTGGATTGTATTCTATAAGGATGTTTCAATTTAATTATGTTTATTTGTTTTAAAATCATAATTTTCACTTAATTGTTTTTCTAAACTATGTAACATAATGAAAGAAACCATATATATATATTCTTTTATTGACTTTTTATTTCTTTCCTCGTAGCTCTAACCTTTGCTCTTTGAATACTCAAATTTATAATAGTTAAAAGTGAAAATTGCTTACCATCCGAACAATTCGCTCGCTCCATACTTTGAGGTAGTTTATTTGTAAAGCAACCTCCTTTTGCTTTTGGTGGAGTAATGTAAATTTGGGGACCTCAAAGTTTGTACTTTCTCACTTTTCATTTTATTTTTTTTTACTTTCTTCTTAATGGGAAGTCAGAAGCTTATTCAGAGATTGTAGTCATCAAGGGGAGTTGCCCATAGTGGGAGTCGCTTTCACTATTTTTCTATACCTTAATCACCCCTACATTTCACTTATATTACATCAATGACACTCATCCTCAATTCCATTGTCAGCTTTTTTTTTAAAAAAAATAATAATTATACTAATAAGTGATTTATTTATTGTGTAGACATGAAACTGAAGAAAAAGATAATTATCAACGAACGACGATTACATTTTATTTAACGTGTTTAAGCTTTAATAATTGTTAGAAAAATATTGATTTGGTAGATTTGCATGTCATCAATTTAAATAATAATTGGTATTGACTTTGGATAAGCATGCCTAAACAATAATCTCATTATTCTAAAATTTTAGGTAAGAATTGTTGTATTTACAAAAATAATTGTCTATGTGGGAGACGTTATACTTTTATACGTCTGGCATTTTCTTTAGTTTACCATGAAATAGTACTTATTTGAATAATTACATAGCAAATCATGGTTACCTAACAACGAGGCAGAAAAATAATAATATGGCCTAACTAGCTACTCACTACTAATAATTATGTCCTAGCTACATGTCATAGTTTTTGTTTCTATTTTATAATTACGATTAAATTTGCGTACATCTCAATTATATATTTGAAGAACAAAGTTATAACATTCCATTCTTTTGTTTGAGTATTTATTATATTCTGATTCTTAATTTTGAGTATTAAATTTTATCTCTTGATTTGAGACTTTTCGTATGTTAATTTTATGTTTTAGAACTTATCGATATGATTAATTTAAGACTCGAAGAATTCGAGTAAATTTCAAATAAAAAATCACATATTATGGATTATTATATATATGTAGGTAAAATGATCACAATAATGTAAAAAGCTAAGATTTTTAACTCAATTTTGAGAGAACTAAACTATGGTTTGGGTGAATCATAATTCGACTTGACATATTATTATACAACGTTGATATAGTAATTTTTTTATATATATTTCATAAACATCTATACTTTCTAAACAAAATAAATATTTATTTCTTCCGAAATTTCAACTTAAATCTCTACGACTTTTACAACTTTAAATAATTACATATGCTACGACCTCAAAATTGTCATCAATTATTATTAGTATAGTCAGATAAGAGAATTTGACAAGTCATAACTTATGTGATTAAAGTGAAAAAGATATAGATACTGTACTATGATCTGATAACTATTTTTACACGATTACTAGCGTTACACTGCTTTTTAGTGGCCCATCAAAAAATGTTAACACTTGTCAAAAAAACAAAAAACAATAGGTGACAACTTTTTATTTGCTATACCCACAAATCACAAAGGTTGCAGCTTATATATGCATTTGATATAGTGGAATTCTTTTTTTACTTTATTAGTCTATTTTAATGTATCGTCATTGATAACCTGTCTAATTTTTCAAGTTAATAGTCAACACTTTTATAGACGGTTTACCTATGATTACAAATGTGAGTTGTGACATTTAACTTAAAGAAGTCACATATCAACAAAACATAAAAGATTGAATATATATAGATTACAGATCTAGGCTTAACTGGACAATATTACTAACAGATTATCCCTTACGAATGATATCAGAATCACTTTTATCTCAGTCTAGACAAATTTCATTTATGTCGTAAATATTTAAAATCAATATTCAATTTCGAATAGTTAGTGATATTTTTATATGGGAGAGTCAAGTAAATATGCTTGGAGCCCCTAAATGCCCTATCCTAAGTGACTTGGGGGGTGGCAAAAATTGAACCATGTATATTGCACTTTATTCCATTGGTCTTTTGTGGTCCAATGTCCCTATTTTCCCCCTTTCTCAAGACTCCTTTATTTTGCCTTTTGGGCAACATTCTTGTATTTACATGTTCTATGTTTTTGTAAACCTATAAATGTAAGAATATTAAGGTGTGGACATGGTCAAGAGTACTATAACTACTTAGGAAATTAAATTTGTTCTAATTTTCTTTTGTTTCATGCATGTGTATCCTTGCTTTTGTTTAGTTTTTGTCTTTCTCTTTTGGTCTTTTTGCTCCTTTTAATTAAAAAAAAAAAGAAAAAGACAATGGGAATAATTTGTTGAATATCCAACTCTTTTCTTTTTCTAATACTTAATTTCCCAAGATAATATTGATTAAGGTTGTTCTAAGTGTTATATTCTGTTAAGTCTCCTTTTCTTGAGTTATTATATGTTAGGTTTGCTGACATTCCAGTTATTGTCTTCACCTTTTTGTAGATTTATTTAATTGGAAAGTAAAAGATATTCTTTTATGTATTAATTAATTAATTAAAATGACACCCTTTTGGGGGTCTGTGAAAGGTTTATGCATTTATATATTCTACTACTATGATTCTATCATACTATATACTTTTTAACAATTTATAACTAATTATTAAGAAACTCTCCTCCTTGCACATGGTTGGTGGAGTGAAGCAAATCTAATTTTTATAAAATTTAACCTTAATATAAATAGTACGAAGGAGAGTTTTGGACCAACGCAAAAATTATCTTTATATGGCTTATAGGTCACAAATTTAAGTTATAGAAAAAGTCATTGAATATTTGTACTAAGACAAACTTTTCGCATCATAATTCCTTAAATATGATATTAATTGTCTCTCACACTTATTTGCTTTTTCAATAGTTATAGTTAGCTTAATTGTTGGGAATCTTCATCTTGAGATAATATAAAAAAGATGTTGAAATTAATGAAATTTTTATAATTCAAAAATATTAAAATTCACTCAATTGAGCAAATTGTGGCACATATTAGTTTATGTGAATAAAGTGTAGAACAGAACAGTAAAGTTCAATGTCCTTAATTTTGTTACAATTTTATAACTAAGATTTAATCTGTATAAGAAACTTATTATAACATTGATAATATAATTAATACCTCCAAAATGAGAGGGAAAAAAAAGAAGCAAAATGGACTTGGAGAAACATAGAAAGGTATCAAAATGAATATATATCATGAAACATAAAAGGTCCACAAAAATAAAGTTTCTCTTTTTTGTTGCAATAATAGTTCTAAGAAATGAAAGTCAATAGTAGAACAATTCTTTTTTCATTTGGTTGTGTTTGGTAAGGTGGAAAAAAAATTATTTTAATTTTTTTTATTTATTTGGTCAAAAAATTTTGATAATATTTTCTTAAGAAAAATAATTTTTTGAAAATAAGGAAAATAATTTCCTTCGATTAAAGTTTCACATTGATTATGTTTTCTCTTTCTTTAACATACCTCATCTCACCCAGCACAATAATCCTATCACCACCTTTAATAGTGTTTTTAAAGATTATAAATAAAGATAATGTTAAATGATTAGAAAATTTGGCCTGAATTTGACCTGAAATTCTAAAAACATAATATTTTTTTAATTTTAAACTAATCTTTTTTTATTATTTAGTTAAAAGATATTAACGTTAAAATGATAAAAATATTTTAAAAGGTAAAATACCATTCTGACCAAAAAAAATTTCTATATATAAATACTTTTAAGATAATACTTTTTGCTTACTTATCTAATATAAATAAAATAATAATAAGGAAAAATCTATTTATTTTTTTAAATACATATGTTCCAAAAAAATGAATTATCCTTCGTGACATCACACCCCTAATAGGCAAAAGGAAACAAAAAAAAACATGATTTGAAAAAATAAATAATTAAAGCTTCTCATTATTACGTCCAAAAACGCAGAAGGATCGACAATTTTTGGTATGTTATAATTTGGTTTTCTTTGTTAAAGAATTTAATCATTCATTACATAATTATTTGATATTATGGTGGTATCAAATATTTCAAAAATTCTCAAGATTTCACCTATATCTTTTTGGACTACTATTGAATATTTCTTTATGAACTTTTACCAATTAATTAAGAAAGATAGGTTTACTCATCATAATATAGGTTCAAAGAGCTAATCAGAACTCAAAACAATTTTTGGGTGTTGGGTATGAACAATTTCTTAAAATTGTTTTTAAATTTTTTCTTGTTTAATTAGTCAAACTTTTAGATTCTAGGAAAATGACTTTATAGTAGAAATAAGAAAAAAAAAATTTCATAAATGACGTTCTATATTAATTATATGCTCTTTATTCTCTAACACAACTTCATTTTCCCTGCTATCCTAGTCCCCATCCCCACCCAATTTCAAAAATATTTTATCGAACATCTGAAAATACGTAAGAAGTTTACCGAATAAAGTTCTTAATAAAAAATTCTTCCATAAAAACAACAAACCCTAATGTAAACTAAATAAAATATGTCAATTTTTAGAATCCTAGACTACTGAAATATCAATATTTTCAGTTATCTCCTTCAGCTCTTCAATCTTTACCATGTCTCAAGACTTTTATGCTTTAATCTTGTGGCTCAAATTTTAGGCCAATATCAACTATTATTTTGCTAAAAAGATCTCTAATTTATTTTGCATTTTCTATTTTTGTTTAAATTTCAAATTCTGTAAAAAAATCGTATCGTATCGATATAATACAACAAGATTTTATGTTTTACCTATTGAAGGTGTGAAAAAGGTGTACACGTTACATATTATTGATGATGGTAATATTTGTGTGAAAAAGCATTTTAAGGATTGTAGGCATTATAATTAATTTACTTTGAGGTCTAATTCAATATGGACATGTTTTTTTTTTTTTTGACATAAAAGCTTGTAATTCCATGTTAATGAGACACTGAGATCTAGAAATATTGAAATTGTCCATAAATATTACGACCTTTTAATAATAAAAAGAGATTATTGTTTTTATCATATCACCCTTTTTTCCACTTGATGTTGGCTATTGTGGTTACACAATTAAGTTAATTATGTTAAACCTAAAAGATTGATCTTATGATCAAAAAGAGATTCTTGTTGAGATTACGAATCAAAACACAATTTTTTTACGCAATAAAGCATACCCATGGGCCATGCATAAAACAACATTTGATAAGAAAAACAGTAATGATAAAATATGTAACTTAAAAACTAATAGGATTGACTTATAATTCTGTCATATATATGAAAATTAGACCTCAAGTTGGATAAGCGAGTCATTCATTACTTGTGTTGGTGGGAGGTATGTATATAGTAATTATCTGATAAAATATGCGTAGGCTGAATAATTAATAATTAACATTTGTCACTATAAAAATTGGTAGGGCACGACCATGGCATGCCTCTCAGACCAAATCATATATATCTATATAGACTGACTTCGTTATAATTGGATAAATATATAACTAATCTTCTGCTAGAAGTGGATATATCAACTTAATTGATGTAGTGTTGATAATTAGTAGATACTTAGGGCCCGTTTGGATGGGCTTAATAAAAGCAGCTTTAAAAAAGTACTTTTGAAAGTGCTGAAACTTATTTTTAAAATAAGCAGTAATGCGTTTGGATAAAAGTGCTGAAGTTGCTATGCCGAACGTGAAAAGGGAAAAATGGAAGAAAGAGATGTTAGGGTTATGTGGGTAATTTGGAGATTGTATAAAAATATTAAGGGCAAAAAGATAAAAATGTGGTCAACTTAAAACAGCTTATAAGCTAAAAAAAAGAAAGAAAAACACCCCTACCCCAGCTTTTAACTTTTGGCTTAAAATAAGTTTTTTTTAACTTAAAATAAGTTATTTTGAGTATTGCCAAACAGCTAAATAAGTCAAAAACCAGCTTTTAAGTCAGTTTGACCAACTTTTAAGCTGAACCAAACAGGCTCTTAGTTCCAATAGTTGGTGAGACTAATTATAAATCTTCTTTTATGAAAAGGATTGAAAAGAAAGAAGTAATTACAAGAGAGAAGAAGTTAGGTGAAAAAATAAATTGAAATGGTTGAATTTATATTTTGAATGTACTTAATTATGGATTCGGCTTTTCTCTATTTTTCTTGTCTCTATTTCCTCAAATTCTAATCTTGATTAGTAATATATGCCATAGAACAGATTTAATTAATCAAAATATATCCCTAACCCTAATTTAGATAATGAATATATTTGAATGGTTATAGGGTTATAGGTAACTGTGACATTAATTAGCTTTACTGTTGTTTTTTGACAAGATAAGAAATATTTTTTGTACACTTTTAAGTTTCTTCACATGTTTGGAGCAAAATTGTCCATATCAATATGGAATTTAATCTCATATATTTACTCATTTGATTTTTTTTAAAAAAAAATCACATAAATACACAACTTAATATATCATAATCTCTAAAATTTTCTATCATTTAAAATATCGTAAAATCCCCTCTCGAATACATTCCCACATTTCCGTCTCGGAATATCCCTCTCTCCTCTCAAATACATCCCTCATATCATGAATCATGTTGATAGTTATGTATCCGACAACAAGGGACACAACAAAAAAGTACAGACTAATGTATCCAACAACAAAGGATTGTATACGACGCAACATAATCTTAAGTAAAGTATCATTTGCAATGTATCGAACAACCAAAGAATGCATCTGAGAAAAATGAAAAATTCAGGATTTTTGTAATCGGAGAATTCCAGGTTAGGATGAAATTAGCCCCAAATGTATGAGATTTATCTACTTTATACAACCAAAACAAAGAAGAGAAAAAGAAAGATTTTGGGCTTTGAGCCTTTTCATTCAGAAGCCCATTCACTTATGGGTGTGTATGAGATATGGATCTTTATTATGGGCCTTGGGCCTTCAGTTAGAAATCCAATTACTTTCAGAGTATTTTCTTTTTAACTTTTAAACCCAAAATTTTCCAATCATATAGGACTTAATTAGTATCCCTACTAAAAAACTTAAACATTTATCATTTTAGTACATCATCTATCAATTTTTATCTGTTTTTTAAAGTTCATAATTGTTATATAGGATTTTAAAATATTAGTGATTTATATTAAAATTAACATTACTTTCTTAAAAACACTTATACAAATTCAAATCTAGTCCATACTCCATAAACACATGTTTACTTGTGTAATCCAGCTTTAGTGCATTCTTGAGGTAATTCAATTTATAAAAGATCCAAAGAAGTGAGCTAATTGTTTGAGTGGTTCAAAGCCCAAGAAAGTAGTTTACCTCACAGGTCCATGTAAAACCTCCGTCTACTAGCCAACAATTTTAATTAGAAATTTCAAGTTTCAAACGATAAAAATAGTATTGAGGATAGGACAACCTACTCGGTGCGCGATACCTGAATTAGTCGAGCAGAGATAGACTTCAGATGCAGGAAATTACACCTAATGAAATTGAAAATGTGTTGAAAACAATGGTTCGTTTATATTGAATAGTCTCTTGTATATATATTTTATTTTATTATATAAACATTTTCTTGGGTTAGGTGAAGGTGTTTGCTAGGAATACATATAAGGTGTGAATTTGTAACCAACTTAAATATTAATAACTTCAATAGTTCAATAATTTGTAGTTACATAATCATATGCATGTCACTTATAGTACATAATTACTAAGTAAATTTCTTCGATAAAATTTTAATTGATAATCTGATAAAATTGATATTTAATTTGTTATCGTATATTAAAATTCACTCATCTATCGTGAAAAAAGAATCTTTACAATATGAGTATATATAATTTAAATATGTTCTTTTTATTATCTATTATAGAAGAAAAATTCAACCTAATAATGCTCTCTCCCATATTCTTTATTTTTTAAAAGAGAAAAGGTAACTGTTTTTTAAGTTTAGGAGCACATGATAATTAATTGTTTTTAAAAAAGTCATTGCTCAATGGCATGAAGACACAACAAAGGGTTAGGTAAAATCTCGAATATGCTTTAGAAGCCCTAATATTTAATTAAAGGTAGTGTTTTTGTTATTACTTAGCACTAATGACAATCATATCCTACTCCATTCACTTAACCTTAATTTAAGGATATTATTATGATAACTAGCATAATGAAAGTAGAGTTTGCATGGAAACCTGTCAATATGAGATTTGTTTATTTTGCATGGCCAAAAGTGCAAATTTGCTCATCGTTTTATTATTTTTATGACATATTCTTTTATTAGATAAGCTACCTTTTCATTGTGATGTAAATAAAGAATATAATAAGTATATGATAGCAATAAAGAAAAATATATCATTCATACTTGCTGGAACTATCACCTGTCTTTACTTTCTGAAACATTTTATAGCCCAAGCAATTAGCAAATTCACAAATTCATATATCGTTCGACAATTAGTTTATCAATATATTACAGAGAAAATTATATATAATGACAAATTAATAAATCAAATAATTATTATAATCACTTTTTGATTTAATTGTGTTCCGTAGCAAATTGTTTGTCAATAATCTGTCTCCCTCAAAATCTCGCTCGCTCCCTCTCACTTTTATACAAATACAAGTGTATAAAATTTGTTTCTATTTGTATAAAGCGAGAGGAAATTGTATATATACATATATTTTTGTTCCCCTCTCTTCCCTCTCCCAGATTTCTTTCACCACTCTCCTTAATCTCGCTCGCCACCCTCGCCTCTCTCACATATACAAATAAAAACGAAATGTATAAATTGCGTTTCTGTTTGTATAAAGCGTCAGAATATTGTATATACACATGCAAATACATATATTTTCGTCCTATACACTTATAACTATACAATAAAAATACTCACCTGCCCAGTTTCTTTTACCTTTCTCTCTTTCTCGTTTTATACAAATTCAAATTGTATATAATTTCTCTCTTTCTCGTTTTATACAATTCAATTCAATTGTATATTCTCTGCCCAAGTCTCTTTTGTTTTTCTCTCTTTCTCAGTTAATATAAATTCAAATTGTATATAATCATTCTATACACTTATAGTTATTATATATGTGTATAGCGAATTATACATTTATATGTTTGCTATGAAGTGCAATTATGCAAACTTTGCTATTTTTTTTTTGTGACAACCCCCTCGGGATTCACATATTCAGGTATTGTCTCTGCCATGGGCGGNTTGTGGATCCCGAGGGGGTTGTCACAATACAAATATAAATTTTATGTTTAATATATGTGAAAGTTGCCCTATATTATATGCATATTTAGTATAAATTATATACAGGTTATACATTTTATACATATTTTATAAATTAATTGGTCAAAGTATTTAGAACTGGAATTATCCTATTATATGAATTGTTTCATGTCTATATTTACTTCACTAAAAATGATCGTTAACAACAATTAAGTAGCGATAACAATTGTCACTGAATATGTAATTTAAAAACAATAAACATTCTTTATAAATGTCCTTAAAGCCTATAACTAATGACCGTAAAGGCTTTAGCATACTTTGTTACAAAACTACCCTTAATTATTAGAAATGGTACAAAACTACCCTCCATTCATCTATAGCCTTCATAATACCCTTCTCATCAACCTATTGACTCCAAAATACCCTTGTCACTCACCTTTGGTTCAAAATTGACCACTTATTTAATGATTTTAAATTTAAACAATTTAAATATTTTTTAATACGTGAGGCTCAACTATTTTTATAATTTAACTTTTTAATATAATTTGTAAACCAATCTACTGACCACCCATTACTAATTGAACTTCATCCAATTAATAAATCCCCCCCATTACGAATGCAACAATAGGAAAGCCACTGCTAATGAGTGTTTCTAAAAATTTGAGGCAAAAATGTTTATAGAAGTAAATTATCATACATTCAAGTACTCAATTAAAACATATTAAGTATAATTCAAGTGTCTAAATAAAAACTACCGATAAACTTAAAAGTCTGACTATGTTCATTTTAATTATTCATTCGTCTCAATTATGTGATGTTACTTAATAGATAATTTTTTTAAAAAAATACTATATTAAAGTTTTCATAGTTAAAACAAATAATAAATATTTATAAAATTATATTTAAAAAGTGCATGAATTAATTCGGATGTACTCTTTCTTTACCTTTAATATAAATTTCGAATTTATGTTTGAAAAAGAATCCTATTGAAAGTGTCCTCCTATATAAGCGGCTCAACCTAAATTTAATTGGACTTCAATTCGGACTCGAACAATTTTGGATGTCATTTTTAGGAATCTGTAATTTCGTCGTGCTTCAGTAGTGTTTAGGATAATTTTGGTATTAGAATTTATTTATTAATTGGTAGAGGCTTAATTAGTAATGGGTGGTTAGTGGGTTGGTTTAGAAATGATATTAATAAATTCAATATTATCTAATAGTTGAGCGCAAGTATTTAAAAAAATATTTAAATACCTTAAATTTAAAATCGTTAAATAAGTGGTCAATTTTGAACTCAAAAGTGGATGTAAAGAGTATTTTGGATCCAATAGGTGATGTATAAGAGCATTTTGGATCCAATAGATGAATAGAGTATAATTTTGTACCATTTTTAATACTTTAAAATATTTTAGGTCCTTTTTTTGTATATTTATTGTTGCTAAAATCTATTTTATCTGAGTGATTTATGAGTGTAATGTTAATAATCTCTTTCTAATATTAGTAATTCAGCAGAAATAGTCACCATACATACAGACATACACATCGCTAAAATGTGAGCGACAAACAACTTCCTTATCAAATACTATAACGAAAATCTTTTATAACTCTAGATTTCATATCACAAACTTTTTGATGATAAATTTCATAGTTAGTTAATGATATTTATTTTTTAGCACATATAGTTTTGTCAGCACTGACGAGAAGTATTCGTCAAATACATTCAGACTATAAGTGGACAAGTTTAAAATCTTGATTAACTTGCTCATAAGAAGACAAGAAACTTTATAAGTATATAGTTGGGGATTAAAAGTGATTGTACGGGTTCATGCAATATCTTCGAATTATTAGCAACTTCAAAATCATTTTCATAAAAGTTTCAAAGTTAAAAGACATATGGTACAACCCTACAAAGGGTCCTATTATGCTTTTCCAATTTTCGAAAACCCACTTAATTACAGTTTATACTAATCTTCAAGAAAATTCTCATTTAATTTACAGTTTTTTCACAGTGTATTGTCAACCTTCATGATTCAAAATTGAAAGTTCAGGATATAATTATGGAGTTTCACATTACAATAAAAAAGCGGCCGGTAAATAATAGAGATTAAAAGTTTGAAATATATATGAATTTTGATGGAAATTGTTGTAACAATTTCAAACTTTGGTATCGAAGGACCTATTACTCATGCTTTATCCAATAGTGTATTTTAAAGATATATAAGTATCCACATGGACATCATAAATATTGTATCATTATAAATAGAAACTTGTATTTCCAGTTGGACACATATATACACACTTATTAAATAGTACATGGAGCTAATAGGTCCTGTCCAAAGTTTGAGATTGTTATAACAAATTCAGTCAAAATTTGAATATATCTCCGACCTTTTTTCCTAAATAATATAAAAGGTATCAAGTATCAAATAGACGGTGTTAAACATATCAAAATAAAACGGAATCAATAAATGGATGGGTCTTGACCTTGACATAGCGGTGGGAAAGTTTAGATGATGTATTATTGTTTTGGACTTGATAACACTATAAGAAAACTGTGAATTACATGAAATTTTCATGGAAATTAGTATGAAATTTCGCAAGAAATTTATTTTTATGCAAATTTTCATACTAATTCCTAGAAAAATTCCCATGTAATTCATAATTTTCTTGTAGTGTAATCTTGCTGTTGATTTCGCCAACTTACCACCTAATCAGTGACAAACAACATTTTAATTAAGGCCCACAACGATTAATGAAACAATAATAATAATAATAATAATATGACATAATCATCAAAATGGGACCCAAAACAAGACTAATCTCCAACCACTTTTGTTAGATTAAGGAGATTAATGGGAACTAATCTTCCACTCTTTTTTCTTAAAAAAAAGTGAGATTAAATTAATTCTTAATTATCTTAACCATCTAATATCTACAAGTGCATGCAGCACCAAATACTAATGCTGATAGTAATTGTTAATTAATGCTTCGAGAAAATGCACCATGAACCACATCGTTATAACTAATAATTAATCTAATCACTACTTGTTACTTTTCCTTTTCAAATTAATTTTCCTTTTTAAAGTACCATCCCTTTCCCTTTTTTTCCCCCTTGATGTGATAACAATTTTCAAAAGGCTTTTGTCTCTATATCAACCTCAATTTCCAAATATTATAAATAAATTGACAATAGAAGAAACCATAAGAGTTTTTCTGGCGGTGGTATATTGAAATAATTAATCTAAGAGCAAAATTCAACGTATATAATATAGTGTTTGGTTGGTCTATGTAAGAAAATAAATTGTGATATAACTAATGCACGTATATTTTACGATATTAAATTGTGTATTGTTTTATAATTTGATATTAATAAACAACTTCTTTAATATTAATCGTAACATAATAATCTTTTAAATTTAATCCCCACCATAACATATTAGTACACCAAAAAGGACATTGCTAGCCTCATGATTTACGTGTGGTACTTAGTTTTCTAGTATTTCTCTAGCAAATTATTTGGTAGTTTTAGATCTCTACCATACCTTATGTAATGATAATGATGTGAATATTCTTAAGTTGATCAAATAAATATATATATATATATATGTAAGTCAACAATATATTGACTTATGTCTTTATATGAATTAACTTCATCGATGATACCGACTTAACTTGGCAATTGAGAAACGTATTCTATCCTTATCTTTCCCCTTCATTCTATTTTTTTAAAAAATTGATTTTTATATATATGAAATGTATCGTGTGTTTTATTAGATTGATAAAAGTATCTAATATGAGTAATTTTGTATAGCCCTAATATTTCCTTTCTTTTACTTGGTAGACGACTCATATAGTACTACAGGAAAATTATGAATTATATGGGGATTTATTTGGAAATTAGTATGAAAATATGCAGGAAAATAAGTTTTCTGCGAATTTTCATACTAATCCGTAGGGAAATCCCATGTAATTCATAGTGTTTTTGTAGTGTAGACCTTTAATGCACTAATTAACTGTACTGATAATTAACTAATATCGATATATATTAAAAAAGATAATTTCAAAGCTATTTTTTGAATATATACAAAATGAATTATTTGTTGATTCGCCATAAATATCGAATATAAATAAGTATGTGGTATGTTTGCGGAAATACGATGCCACGCATTGCAGTCGCTACCGACAATTAATAAGTCCATCTGATTGGGTAATCCATTTGAATAATAGAAGCGGTTGGGCCCCGCCAAAAGAAAGCCTAAAAAATTGTAATGGTGTCTTACGGGTCCCACCTCAACTATCATCCGTCTATTTGTGGGACCCAACTTGTCTAAGATAACGCTGTTGCAAGTTGACGCGTGCACAGTACCACGTTCTTTAGGGCCCCTTAACGTCGAATAAAATAAGGAGTAATTATTTCAATATTTTAAGAAATAAATATTATAATAATATAAAATTATGAAAAAATGTTTAATATAGTCTTTAATTTTATTATTTAAAATTGATGTATCTCTTTTTATTGAAGCGACTCATAGATATCCTTACTGTTATACGATTGACTCACATTATCATGCATTAGTGTCTAACGGAAGTGAAAATAAATAGCTCTAAATTTATTTTTTTAAAACTTTAAATTTTGAAAAATTCATGTGGGGTATATATATGATACTTCTATCAAAATTCAAGGTAAATTTTAATCTTTTTCATACAAAAAATATTTTTTGACTTTTTTGATTATCATTATTTGAGTTTCTTATTTTTTCTTATTTCATTCTTTAGTGTAGAAAAATTTAAAACTATTTTTTTCGGCTATATTATAATTTTGTTTTTGTATTTGTAGAAATAAAATAAATTATGGGATATTTGTAATAAATTTTACAAAAAAATTAGTGAAACATAAATAAATTTGACCATCAAAATAATAAATTTAAATTAATCATTGTAACAAAAAAGTAAAAAATAATATGTGTGAGGAGGATCAAATATAATACTCCATATGGATTATGTTTTTCAACAAAAATAATTAAAATTAATTTTTTCACTTCCTTAGACGAAAAGGGTATATATTAGTCATTCGTATAACAATAAATGTATATATAAATCACTTTCATAACAAGAGATATATCAACTCTAAAGGCCAACGTTGAGGGATATATTTGATCCTTTTACCTAAAATTGTTTTTATCGTAATCCATGTTTGATGTTAAACTATAAAATTTCGACTATTAGCTAGTACTCTTGCATGAATTCTATTTTCAACCTTTGATTAGCTACAAAATC